>NW_008667994.1:19517-28654 GCF_000695815.1 Acanthisitta chloris
CTGACCAAATAAAGAAAATGCATATTTATTTTTTCCATTTTCCATAATTTCCAATTAGTTGTTTTTTTCTTGAAAATACTTCTTAATAATAAACTGGTGTTATGTTTGTTTTAAAGGCTGGAAAAGTGAGGTAAAATGCTTAAGAGAAACATTTAAAACATGTTCACTAGTTCTGACCTTCTTCAGTTTCAAATCAAGATGCCCTCTCACTGATGTTAGAGGTTTGAATGGTCTGGTTGCTAGTTGAAATATTTGCTAGATATTTATGAAGATCAAGCCTGAGCTAAACTGAAATGATTATCAATAAAAATGTCATTGAACATAAATGGATAAGCAACCTTCCAGAATCCACAAAAGAAACAAACCCTGCAATTCCTTCTGATTTTTAAACTGTATTGCAAGGGCTCAACTTTTCTTATTACTTTGTTGGGGCCTGGGTAAAGTGGTGGAGTTTAGATTTGGATTATATAGGTGAACTACATTAACCTCTTGTGAGCGATATTTTAATCTGTAAGTAGCCAGGTTCTTCTCAGTAGAGCCATTTGCTAAATGAGAGTAGAACAATATGAGGAGCCAGTAGCCTATAGTTACCCATTGGTATATGATGTTAGGAGTCTATGCAAATGGTTTTGGAAGTGTTTTCTTTATTAAATAATAGAGCTCTCTCACAGATTAATCTCTTATAACTAAGCATTTTCTTTTAAATATAAACGGCCTTGTGCCACTTTTAGAAAGCTCAGATTACTTTGTTAAATTATTAACCAGTTTTTATCATCAGTAGGAGAGTTTTTATAGAAATGAGAACAGGATCTTACTCACTGGTTATTTTTAAAATGTGCCAATGTGAAGGCTTGTACTTGTGACAAGGCTCATGAAGCGTAACAGAGCTGTTGTACAGATTTTAAAGGAATTACAAAAATTAGAGATAGAAATATTTCTTTTTAGGCATAGAACTCCATCCAGGTTTGGTCCTTAGAATGTATTTGGTATTCTACTGAAATCAGTGGATGTTGAGGCTGCTCAGCTGCTCTTGTAAGTCTTTATCATATTTCAGGGTAACTAGTAAGCTATGAATATTTAAGCAAGGGGAAAGCTGGTATTTAAGTCTTAATTTACTGGTAAGTATTTTCTGTCTTGACACAAGACATGGGTTGACAGTAGGCTGTATGTCATCTTCTCTTTCTTCTGCTTCTTCTATGACTTGCATTAGGGACTGCAGGTAGACAAGCACAGAGATCCTGCTTGTGCTTGAAGGCCTGACAGAAGGAAGGTTGACTGGTAGGGGTATAGCTAGTGGATTACTGTCAGCTAAATATTTGGAAGTCCTTACTCCCAAGCTCTCCATGATTTACGTGGAGGATAGCAATGTACCTGCTATCCAGCAATTCCAAATCCTGGGCTAGTGGAATGGGGTCAGGAGTGGAGAAGTTTCTATACTGATATATGTCAGGCTCTGAGCAGCTCAGCTTCTGGACAGGAGACATAGGCTCTTCCAGAGCTGTAGCTCCATCTTCTTTGGTAGGCAACTGAAAACAAAACAAGCCTGTTTTGCCCTAGAATGCAATGAAACATGATGCAACAATATATGAAAATCCACCAGAGAATTGAATTACCTTTCTGCAGAGTACAACTTATCTGGTGTTGCAACTGAAAATATTTTGGTGAAGGATGGTGTAACAAACAAGAGTTGAGAGAACGTGGGTGTCTCTTCCTCCAAGGCCCTACAGCATTACGTTCTCCAAATAAATTTAGAAGTCTCTGTTTTACATCTCACATGCCTATTCCAATTTTCCTATTCAGCAGGTTAACCACAAAAGCATTTGCTGAACAAGTATGGATGTCAAGAAGGTGAATGAGAAATCTCTGAGAACTTGCATTACATGGCCATTTTTAGCTACTAGTGTCAATGTGCCCAAAGTTAAAATTTAAGATTCAATAACATCACTCTCTGTGTCTTATTACACTGTGCCTATTGTGCATTTCCACTTCCTTTTTGCACTATGCAAAAACAGATCTTATTTTCAATGGAAAATTACTAAATTTAAAAATTGTATTGGATATATATTTTGTGCTGTTTATATAGCAAAATGCTCTTGTGACATTGGCAAGGCATATTCAGCAGATGGCTGGAGAGAGTATAAACCTCTCCCTCCTGGCACAAGGAATGCTAATTACTATGTGCCTTGAGCAAAGAGCCTTCTAGATACTCAGCTGCCTTTCCTATTGGGGCAGAAATGTCTGCTGGAGAAGGTAGTGGAAAGATCTCCATGTAAATTCCTTGAGGACATCTTTACTGTAAAATATTTTTTTACAAAAAAAAGTAAGAAATCTCTACTATCTCCAGATGTCAGTTGGGAAACCAGCCCTTGCTGTCAGGCTAATGTAGGTCCCACCAAGGATTCATGCTGGGTGGAGGTTGGGTTTGGCAGGATAAGTGGGAAGAGATTACAGCTGCTTCCCTCAAAACAGAATCAGTTTTCAGGGGAGGCAGCAAAGGACATCTCTGTGTCTCCTCCTGACACAGCCATCCGAGACCTGTAAAAGAATTGGTAGGAGGGTTACCAGATGAGCATTTGGCACTTGTCTCATTATTTGCAGTTCCATTGAATTGACAATGAAGCATCACAGCAGAGGAGCCAGAAAGAGGCCAGGATAAACACCACTTGCCTGACACAGGAAAATCATTCAATGAAACCTGAGATATTCCATCGTGAAATCAACCCAGAGAGCTCTCATCCTTCCAGAGCTGTTCAAACAGGGGAGGGATCCCCAGTGCTGACCTGAAGTCCTCCTTTGCAGCTGTCTCAGTTCCAACAGCGAAATGACAGGAAGACAAGGGATGGGAAAGACAAAAGGACACAGTGTTTGTCCTAGCACCCGCTGGGACCTGACTACCCTTGCCAAATTGCTACAGCTACTGAGCCCTTCTCTACCACTGCCCCACCACTCAGCATAGCAGTGAGTGTGAAGGGCAACTTGGCTGCATCAGCAAATCTGCTGTGGGGCTGCTCCTGCCTAATCTGGCTGGAAGCAGGAATTCAAAGAGATGCTGGCTAGCATCTTCACTGGCAGTGAGATTTCCTCCAAAGAAGAGCCTGGAGATGGCAGTGGGGACAGAGAGAAACTCAGTGCCTGACCCACATACCTACCTGTAAGTGTGTGGTGGGGAGCCTTCTGGGCTGTTGGGAGGTAGCCAGTCACCTGGGGTCCTCCTTGTCCTTCCAGCAAAGGCCTTCAGACTCAAATTCTGCAGGTCTTGGATGTGATGCTTAGCACTTTCCCCTGTGCATCATTGGAGTCTTTTACCCAGGAACGTACTCTGCCAAGCTGATTCTCAACAAACAAGCACACCCATCCCTGCCCAAGCCTGTCTCCAGAAGGTGGATGCCACATGGCAACTCAGCATCTGAAGCTCCTCTGTGGCAGTAAGCCAGCTGAGAGAATCTCCCTGCCCACAGGTTATGTGGGCAATCTGACCTGGTCTGGCTAATACGATGGTATCAGCCAAAAAAAATTAAAAAGTCCAAAGGGAAGATTATTTACTCAATATCTGTGCTTTTTAGAAGTTAAGTTGTTACTACCTGCTATTTGCTGTCTTAATACTCTAATGTACCATCTGCTAAAGCTTCTGTGCTGTCTCTTTGCACTTGCCACTGGAATGTCTCATTTCTGCTCATGGCAAGACTGGGGTAAGCTCTGTCCCTCCCAGCCTTTGTCACTGCTGCTGGGTGCCCTGTGAGGTCTAGCGCTAGAACTGCAGTGGGAGCAGTTGAGAGGTAAATGGGGCAGTCCAAGCTGTGATAGCAAGCAGTGAAATATGTTATCTGCATGCTTGGAGAGTGTTCCCCTGCTGTGTGAGCACATTATTTCCTTGGTGACCTAGTTTTATGAATAAAAAAGTCTTCCCTCTTCATAACTACAGCAACAGAGAATTTTATTAATGTTTGCCACTATAAAGAAAAGGTTACTGTGTCTTAATTTTACTAGGTTGCTTTAAAACCTATAAGATATTATGGAAGTTATGACATGGCTTGTGATCAGCTGTCAGTCCTATGTGCACGCTTCTTCTAGAAATGAGTCTGTAGGGATGACTCAGGCTTGGCAACAAAAGATGTTCCCTCTGTAAAACAGTTACATCTGAAAATGTAAGACTGTTTCTTCGTTGCTGTCTTGGAGGGGGGGGAAGGTTGCTAGGATGATGATGAATATTTTAAATTTGAGCTCTCAGTTCAGCTGCATGACAGCTCAAATCAGCCAAATAACATTTTCTACCCTGACTGGATAAGCACATTAGTGTTTCCAGTACAGATTCTAGTTTTGGCTCTACAACTCGCTGCCTTTACACATATTTCTGGAACCAAAAAAGGGTTCCAGAAACCTCCATTTAAACGTCACTAGAAGCCTGTTTGTATGCTTATCTAAGCCTAGACTGAGGGCTGTTACCATATGTTCACACTGTAAGGGCTGCTCTTGGGCTAGAAGTTCCTAAATACACCTGAAAACCTGTGAGAGAGGTTTCAAGGATGGTAGCTCCTAGGAGGTAACTAGTTTTCTTTTACACTGGTCTGAGTGCTGCACTGCAGTGTAGATTGGGAAAGTCAAGTTTAAAACAATTAGGCTCAAGAAAATAAGGTCATTTTTTAGCTATCATAAAACAGGCTGGCATTTTGAACTGTACTATTGAGTGGCCAAACTTCCTGAAGCAGGAATAGACTTGCATGAGTTTCTTGTGGTTGTTACTTAGCAAAATAAAGCAAAAGAGATAACATAATTAATTACATTTCTTTTGTTCTAAGCAGTGTAAAAATTTTTTAATACAGTGACACTCCTTGTCCATATCCATTCAGCTATTGTTATTTCCTTCATAAAGATTGTAGGTGGTATATTGTGAAATACTGTTGTATAGTTTAAATAGTTACTGAATCAATGGATGGCAATGGCTGTATAGAAGTTGTCTTCTCTTCTACTAGAAAAGTCAATTTATCTATATGCAGAATGAGGAAAAAGAGACATTCTATGCTCAGCAGGAGTTCTTTGGTAAATGGAAGCTTCATGAATTATACAACCATGTTGAGGAGAAATATAAATTTGGGGATGAAGCTAAAATAATGTTAAAAAAAAGTCATTTGTACCAAGACAACAAAGCAGAAGTAGTAAACCCCTGAAGTATCTGCTGGATTATGGCACTGACAGTTTGAGTCTAGTAAACTAGTAAAATATTGTTGGGCTGTGATTCTTTCTGTGCTTTGGGAGATTGGATTGCCTTTGGCCAGCAAAGGTCACATTGTCCTGTGGACTGTACAGTTGATCTACTTTGTACCTTTGGGCATGTTCCCCTGCTGTTTAATGCTTCAATCCACCAAACTCTGCCAGTTGAAGCATAATTGTTTATTTATTTAAGACATTCTTTTGCACTCCAAGCTCCACATGCCATATCAGCACATGAGAACAGTAATAAAAATTTAGAATAATTCAAGTGTCTGTGAATAAATATTTTATTTTGCATCTCTGTTATCAAAGTTTTGCATGTGCACTTGATATGGGAATAGGGTTTGGTCTGAAACCCCAGTTAGTCAGCAGGGAAATTTTTTTAATTTTGGTTCTTGCTCAGGCACTTGATGCTTCCATTGCTTTGATTACCAGCAAACAGGTCCCTTTCAACTACAAGTAGGAGGAGCTAATTTTTGGGAGTTGCTTGCAATAAGCAAATGTTTTCTGTTGCAAGTTAATGCATTCCTATGTTTTTTGTGATATTTATGTGAAATTATTTACCTATGATATTGCAGTTGGTGCAACTAAACCTTAATTAGAGGTGTGTACTGCTTTTGGTGACATCTCACTTCAAGCAGTACTTGGCACGTGTGTGCTTCCAGACAACTGTGCCATGCTGCTCTTGCTCATCTGCAGCGAGAAATTATTCTGGCACCATTCCGCATTGAAGCCTTTAGCTTCTCAAGTCAACAATCTTGAGAAAGGAAGTGATCTCTTTCTTTATTTACAAGGCTTTTGGTGACCACATGTAAAAAAACAGAATGAAGAGATGAGAAACTGAAAGGTGGTTAGTGTTGGAGCATTTCTCAGCCTTAAGACATGGATGGAATTTAAGCGAGAAATGTGAATTAATTCCCCATAAGAAGCATCCCCAATAGAAAACGTTATTTTTGAACTATGGATTTTGAATAATAAACCTGTTCTTGGAAGAGGGGAGTATAGGAAAACTAGCACTTTTTCAATCATGTATGCTACAAAGATACTCCATGTGGGATAAAATAATGCTGCTTAAATTTCCAAGGATGTCTTAAAAAAAAGGCTACATTTCCATAGTAACAACAAATAATAATGTGTGTTTAAACTTACAGTTAACTAGTGGGATAGGCAATTACAGAAAATCGTGGGGAACATATGCTCATAGAGAAATAATAAGATCTTTGAAGGGTGACTAAGTGTGAGTTCATGTGGGTGAGAGGAAGAATGGAAGCAGTGGGGTAAAGGACATAATTTCACATCCCCCAGGTGTGGGTTCTCGGCATGACTATCCACATGGTCAGGCTGTGTGTGGCTCCTGTGGGTGCACGAGAGGAGTATCCACTTACACGGTTTTGAGGAGCTGGGGTGTTTTGTACTGTAAAGATTTGTGGCTGAGCTTTTGTCCAGAAAATTAGCAAGATGCCTGAGGGGCACACATTGCATCGGGAGAGACTGTTTGGGTCTTATTTACATTTGTACCAAGATGACAAAGCAGAAGAAGTAAACCCCTGAAGTATCTGCTGGATTATGGCACTGACAGTTTGAGTCTAGTAAACTAGTAAAATATTGTTGGGCTGTGATTCTTTCTGTGCTTTGGGAGATTGAAAATTTACTCAAGCTTCCTTAGGAAGCAAGAATATGCTCATGGAATTAACAGCAGAAATTATGCAAAACATTCACTGGGATCTGTGCATAGGTTTCATGCAGTGTTACAAAGCAACCATGTTGACATTACCAGATGCTCCCTTTGGCAGATGGGTCATGAGAATAATCAAATATGTGACTGACATCTTCAAAATTTGGAAATCTATAGGTTCAGAGCAATTGATGGGGATAAGCTGAAAGAGGACTTTCTGTGGTAGTACATAAAACTTGAAAGGAAATTAGTTTAGAAGGTCTTTGGTGTGGGGATCATAACACACATTGACCATGTGATCCATGGACAACACTGCAAATTTTTTATATGATAAAAAATATATTTGAGTAGCTGAAATATGTTGGGGACAACCTAGGACTTTAGTGCAACAATTCAATAATGCTTTGCACTGATTTTTCTTAAAAATTCAAACCACCTCTCTAGAGAAATGATGGTTGAATGTCTTAGGCTCTCTAAAGAAATCAGTGCCAAAGCCTATATACAACCTCAAACTGGAATCTTTCAGGATAAGCGTGCTTTGTGTCTGATTCATCCCTATGCCTAATTAAGGAAGGAGCAGGGGAACTAGTCCAAGTTTGTCTATGCAGAAAAGGCAGGACACGTAATTAAATATAACAGTTTCTGTTTCGTTTGGTTTAGGGTTTTTTCCCCTGTTTTGTAGAACTGCTTTTTATGGAAATACCAGGATTTTCCCTATCTGATGAACATTGCTGCTTCTCAGCTTTTTTACCTACCTTTTATAGTGTAGGATGACAGCAGTGATGACAGCAGCATCAGCACAGGTATCTCTGCTGAATGCAAGACTATATAGAAGGCAAGGCTCTGTAGAAGTCTCACCCGAGCAGCAACCTCATCACCTGCAAATTTTTGTAGGAAGAAAATGAATTATAACACTTTTAAATTCTGCATGCCCATGTCCAGTGAGCTATCTTCCAAGCAGTGGTAGCTAGAGACAGTAAGTTCCTTTCCCTGGTAAGATTTAATAGTCCAAGCATGTGTTTTACCGGCACAGCCATATTCCTTCTGCTTCTTGAGCTAATGCAGCCCTTACACTTCAGAGCAGCCTCTCTGTGCTGAGCAGTGTTTTCAACTTCAGTCTCATGAAATTTTCACCTATCACTTGGGCTTAGATGCTGTAAGCATTGAAAGCCTGGTCATTTCTACCAGCAGGGTGAGAGAGCTACTAGCGCTAGTGCTGGCACAAGAACAAACGGGTTTCTGTTGGGCATGAATAAATTTAGGCTGGGAAGTAGGAGGTTTTACTTACTAATTCTAACAATGAGCTTCTGAAACAGCCTTCCAGTGGTAGCAGAAGTGCAAAAGCCTCAATTACTGTTAAATGCAATGCATGGAATGAACTATGTCATGGAACAGCCAGTGGTAGCTGGGGGCTGGACTTGATGACTCCAGACATCTCTTGCAGGCCCCTTTTCCCCTGTGCAAATGTGTCAGGGAATGAGTGATGATATTCTCCCTCCCCTTTCTAAAGCTGCAATGAAATAGCTGCAATCTAGCTCTTTTAGAACCTACCACTTGGAAATGTTTGATCAGCTGTGACAAGTTCTTGAGATGTGAACTCTATGTATTTATTTTGAAAGAAATATAAATCAAAGTACACATTTAAGTAAGATCTCCCCTACCACCCCATCTTACTGTTTTTACATTTTACTTCACAAGAGTGAAACAAGCTAGCAAGGAGCAGGCTGCTCTCACAGCCACAGTTAGAAGTGTTTGCTTATTAGAAGAGCAGCATTTTTTTCCTACTGGTGGCATATGTTTTACTTGCTAAGCATATCCCTATTGGAGCAGTTGACAAATGCATTCTAAGTAGCCTCATTGATCAGCACGTTTCTGCTGCTGCATTAATAATTTGAACAATATGGTGAATAATTGGAGTTTTTAGTATCATAATATTTCATTGATGGCACGAACACTCACTGCAATATCTTGTATACAATTACTTACATGCAGTTGTTTAAATACTGCTGAGGAATCCTACTAAACAGCTTGCAACATCCTTCGGCTATGAATGCTTAGCTAATTATACAAGAGGACACAGTGAATTTATTCCGTAATTAGTCTGGCATGCTTCATTCAAAAGAATTTTTCCTGCAATCACAGTTAAATGACTGATGCTAAGTTTCACCTGGATACAATTTGAACTGCAATTAATAAACTCTCTGACCCATTTGCTATTAGCAGTACAGCTCTGTTACCTTTCCTTCCCTGCTGA
>NW_008667994.1:28672-33241 GCF_000695815.1 Acanthisitta chloris
TATCATTTTACTTTCTTCACTTGACCTTAACATTAACATTTCAGTGTTGAGGGCAGGGGGCTGCAAGTATATCCTAATTACTGTGCATATTCTACCCCAGAGTGCTGGAACATGCAGTACTCACAAAAGAGTTCATTTGTGCAGTACCACTGGTGAATGGAGTTGTTAAGGATGTGCACACAGATCTTGGTAAATGAGTTTTGATGAAAACTTGGCATTTTTACTGTGTTTTATTTTACAGTATTACTGTGTTTAAAATAGTGTTGTGCCCAATATTGTACATAGTCCCACTATTGTACATGAAGGGGAAAACTGGGTCTGTTGAACTATGAAGTAACAGGAGAAATCTCTTCTTCTGAAGAGCATGAGGTTGAAATAAAGAAGATGGAAAAGTGAAGACTAATGGAAACCCAGTTTTGTTAGATCTACAGTTTGGAAAGTGAGGGTTACTTCCAAAGAATTTAGAGCCAGTGCTTTGTTTCCTGAATCTGTCTTATGTATTTTGTCTCATTACTGTATCACTTAATACTTTCCCCTACTCCTACCCCTTGGTCGCTAGAAGTTATTTAAAGAGGCTAAAAGAAACAGAATAAATGAAAAATTCTTTTTTTTCTAACTAAATGCTGGGTTGCTGCTCAGCTGTTAGGTGGTGGGATGTGTAGCAAGAGATGGTCATATTATTAAAAAAAATTTCTAGCAGCCTTTCATGCAGCAATATTCTCTTTCATACTACTGATTGAGGAGCATTTTGAGAATAGCTGAACATAGAGAATCAGTGAGTATTCAAACATGAGTGATTTTAAAAAAAGTTATACAAATGCAATGCATTGTTCATTGTAATTACCAGGTTTCTTCCGATTATAAATTATCCATACTTACACTGCATATGATATAAAGTAAGGAAATATGGGTGGCATGAAGTTTCAGTACAGCTTTTTCTTAGCTGTTAACCCCCTGTTGAGAAACAGAGACCGGCTACCACCTTCTTTTGCACGCAGATTACAGGTTGTGTAGATTAGTTATGTGCCAGCTAATGAGGTTCTATTGTTCAACGTTCCCTGAGTAATTACTGCTTTTTAGCCTTGCTGAGTGCTTGGTACCCCTCCTAGAGCTGTTAGATGTCTTCTGTTATTTACAGCACTGGCTGGGTTATTTGCTGTTGCAAATAAAAATGAAATTTCTCTAACAGGTCTGTAATTTTGTCCTGTGTCTGTAGAGCACAGAGCACAGTGGGACTTTGGCCTACGACTGAGCCTGCTAGTGCTACTGCTGCAAATAAGAATAAATCATAATCAGACTTGACTACTGCCCTTCCTGGAGAGCAGAGTTCAGCTGTGGCTGCTTCTGCTGTGCTGTTTGTGTTGCCTGCTCTCCATGGCAGTATACCCTTCATTGCCTAAGGTTTCTCTGGAGCTGCCCAGTTGGTATCACCTCTTATTACCAAAGTGACTGACTGTACTAGTGGTTTACTCTTCTGTAATGGTCATCACTATTGTAAACTTGATAACTAGTATTCTTATGGCATCCTTGCAAAGACTTTTTGATAAATTAGTCATCCATGTCTCCTGAACCTGACTCCTTTATATTCCATCTGCAACAGAAATATTCCTCTTTCTGTTAAAGTGGAAAACAAGTTTTTATCTGTGAGGAATGTCCAGGAATAACCTACATGCTCATTTTTATAGGACTTGTTAAATGGATTTGTGAAATAAATGTCAGATAAGAGACTACTGTTGAAATCCAGAAATTTTCTTTATTTTCTAGTAAGGCACAGTCTTATTGTGCTCACTCATCAAGGACAGTATTATTTATGCCTTGGTAATGAGCAAGTTCTTCAAAAACATATTCTACATTGTGCTGGTTTGGGCTGAAGTAGAGGTAACTTTCTTCACAGTGGCTAGCATGGAGCTGTGTTTGGGTTTTGTGCTGAACACAGGGTTGATAAGGCAGAGATGTTTTTGCTGTTGCTGAGCAGAGCTTACACAGAGCCAAGGCCTTTGCTGCTTTCTGTACTGCCAAGCTGGGAAGGAAGGTTGGTGGTGCATGAGAGATTGGGAGGAGACACAGCTGGGACAGGTAACCCAAACTGACCAAAGGGATATTCCATACCATATGACATCATACTCAGTGTATAAGGTGGGAGGAAGAAGGAGGAAGGGGGAACATCTGGAGTGATGGTGTTTGTCTTCCCAAGGAACCGTTACGTGTGATGGACCCTGCTCTCCTGGAGATGCTGAACACCTCCTGTCTTTGGGAAGCAGTGAATTAATTTTTTGTTTTGCTTTGCTTGTGTGTGCAGCTTTTGCTTTTTCTATTAAACTGTCTTTATCTCAACCCATGAGCTTTTCTAGCTTTTACCCTTCAGATTCTCTCCCCAGCCCGTTGGTGGGGGAGTGTGTGAACAGCTGCGTGGTTCTTGGCTGCTGGCTGGGGTTAAACCACAACAACATAGATATTTTTCCTGGCCAAGTGATATGCTGAATTTTCAGGACATATCAGAAAAGGCATCTGATTGTGTTGGAAGGTTGTATCTTTCTGACTGGGTTAAGAGTCTGGACTAACTCGTCACAGCTGACTTTCAGTATGAACAGCAGTTTTGCATCCAAAGCCTTTTTTTGTTTGAATATATGAATGCTACAATTCATCCCATGTGCTCACTACCCCCCATCCTGATAAAGGAGAAAGGAATTGAAAAGCTCTGAGCAATCATCTGAAACTGTGATGTAAAGTGTACTTATCTACGTGATTGAAAATATACGTACACCTTGCATCGTATGCATTTGCTCCCCAGCCAGTGTCGTCGAAGCTCTGGCTGTCAGCTGTTTCCTGTGTGCCTCTGACTTAGAAGTTTCAACTTCTTTCACTAGGGACAGACGCTGCAATGATAATCCACAATTGTGATACTTTGTTTTCAGACATCTGCAGTGCAGTCTATCTGGGATTATTTCATAGTGTCTTTCAAAGATGAAAGCAGGTTTTTTTAAAAAAAAAGCAGCTGTAACTATGGGACACAGCTTGAGCTACATGTCCATCAGGGCCTGGGAGAATAGGCATGTTTGCTTCAGATGGTTATTCAGGTGATTATTTCTGCTGCAGGTTTGTAAGTGTGTTACAAGAACTTTAGAAAATCTTTGCCCCAGTCAACCTTTGTGGAAAGTGGCAATAGTTACTTTTTCACCTCAAAATCTGGCCAGCAAAATTAAGAACTTGTAGTTTCACAGAGCAGGTGTTTCCAGCATTCATTGTTGCTAGATTTGGATTTTTAGTGTGTGGTGAAACCTAGTTTCTGGATTCATTTTTTTGAATGGCATGGTCATTTTACTCTTTTGGTCTTTGCTCTTAAAATGTTTTTTGTTGGTTTTTTTAATTGTATTTTTCTATTTCAGATCTAGATGCACTGATGTAACTGATCCTTTGGTCTGTTTATATGTTTATGGGACAAAACAGGAGCTGCTGTTTGTTGAAATGTGGTATCTAGCGATGAGGAACAGCTGGGCTGGGTGGGCTGCATAGAAAGTGTCTATGAACATGAGCCTTAAGGAAATCCATTTTATGTAGAAAACCGGTACAGCTTTCTCCCTAGACTTAGACAACAGAGAAATCCTAAGACACGTTTTCTGTTCTTTTTCACACCTGGTCATCCCATGGGTTTGTCTCTTCTATGTGCTTGTCTGCTGTTACACACCTCGATTTTGAGTTTCCACAAGCAGCACTTGACCAGCATGAGAATTCAGAATTATTTTTTTTAAGAAGTAATAGCACTACTGCTATGAGATAGCCCACATGGTAGTGATCTGAAAAACTGCTTATACTTCCTAAATTAACAATGATAATGAATTCAGGCTGGAATGTAAAGAAAACCATGTGAAGCAGAAAAAATTGCTATCTTTCTGGAAATCCATGTGGTATGCAGACTCAGATTAGAAGGAATAAGCTGACAAATAAAAAGCAATGTTCAGAAAAGGAGAAACCTCTTCATTTTCTCACCAGCAAGACCTGCACCAAAATAAAACATATCTGTTCTTGGGTATTAGAAGTCTGCTGGGCAAAATGTTCACTAAGAACTCCATATCTAAACTTGTCTCTAAACTCAGGTTTTCTGACTCCTGAAGTCACGGAATGAATACAAAGCAGCAGATTCATCTTCTCATGTCTCTTTGAAGTTATTTTTATCTTTGCAAATATTCTTCATATTGGTGGTTCACCCCAGGCATGCTGGACTGAAGTATAAGAGATATTATTAACTGCACAGAAATGCAGCAATTCTTCTGTTTGTGGCCCAGGCTGTCTGCTGCTGAACACAGCACACCAGAGCAGATTTACATCAGGTCATGGTCAAACTGTGCACTTCCCTGCAGTCCTCTTTCTTTGTTGTACACAGGTCTATTTTCTTTGTCAATATATGTATAGGTTTTTTGGTAACGTTTGGTTCTCACCTCCACATGCTTTTCATTGCAGGTTGACTGCAGTCAGTAAGGATGAGCAGGTCACAGGGATTAAAGAAGAGAGAGGGGCAGGAGACGGAAGGAACAGAGCTGTTAGCTGGGGATGTGGGGCGGGAGCAGAGTG
>NW_008667995.1:0-1564 GCF_000695815.1 Acanthisitta chloris
ACTGGCTGAACTGATTTCACTGACTGTTTTTTAAGTTCTTATGCACTATTGGTTAATCAGATTTAATGTTACGTCTGTAATCGTAGCCTGTGTTCTGTAACATTGCACATGTAGCTTCAAATATTTAAGACAAGTTTTCTGCATACCTCTCAATTGTCTGGATTTTTCATTTAAAGGAAGCTGCCATTAGGCAGTGTCACGACATAGTTGATGAGTACCACTTAGCTAGGTTTGACTGTACCATGTGCAGTGATGAACTGACCAAATGTACTTCTAAATTATATTGTCAATTCTGTAAAAAAAATAAAGTCTAGGAAATGTGCATAATTAAAAGCTGACAGTTGCTTAGGTTTTGGTTAACAGTATGAAAAGGCACAGAAGTGCAGGTCTTGGCTGTAGTACTTGTGTGGAGGTGCAAACAAAGTACAAAGCTTCAATATTTGAAGTCTGGTAGTAAGGGGAGACACTTGCACAGTGTGTCTGAGGAACCGATCCCGCAGGTGGGGCCGCAGGGGTGTAGCTACCAGCTACCTACACATGCTGCTTTGTTAATGGCCTGTGTATAAAACGAGCTCAATTTTAGCAGTGCTGGGAGAGGAACAGTAGGTAGCAAGACTCTAGTCCATAGCACATGGTGTGTAAGCCCTAAGTGTGTGCTTCATCAGGCTGCCTGTGGTGGTGGCGTTGGGAGCTGCTCCAGGGCTGTAGGATCATGTTTTATCACCTGTTTCACAGAGACCTTTGTGCCCACACGCCCAGTACAACAGAGGCTTCAGAAAATCTTTCAAACCAGCGGCTGAAGTTGCAGTCCTTGCAAAGGAGTAGTGTTTAGGACTTGTACAAAACTTCTGAATCTGTTACCAACTCCTTTTTTGTGGTCAGAACTGTATTCTCTTTCATTCCCATGCTGCTAAGCCTGCTTCTCCATGTGGTGCTGCTCTCTGGATCACTGGCCATGGAGCTGTGTATGTACTGGCAGTGCAATTTTGTTTGTTAATTGCATTACAGCACTCCCTTCTTTGCCTGCACACCTACGTGCAGTACTGCTCTGATTTGTGAGCTAGACACTTGAGAGGTATGATCCTTCCATATAATATGCACTGAGATAGTGTTGCCATCCTTCTAGAGGGAATAACTTTGACCGATAAAGATTTTAAATAGCAATCTTGAGTTCTGTATGTTTAATCAAAAATACTCTAATAAAAAGAGTATTTTATTTAAAGTATTAATTGTTTGGTTTTTTCCTTTCTTTAATGTGGTTGTCATTCCTTTGGAAGAGATGATACCAGGTTGCTCACTAGTCCTTCAGAGTGAGCGTTTATGCTGTTCGTGTGGGACTGCTCTGTAAGGAGAGGCTGTGCTAGTTGCCCTGAGCTGGAGTTGCCGGTCCTCACTCTCACCTGAAGTTTTATCTTCAGTTTGTGTTAGAGGGCCAAATCCTGATGTGTCAGTGGGATTATACAAAGTGATGACCACCTTTACCCTCTGATGTGTTTATACCTTTACAAATTTGATTTTAATAAAACCCGACCTTTGTGATATTTGTAATCCTGGGGTGTCTTAG
>NW_008667995.1:1612-2371 GCF_000695815.1 Acanthisitta chloris
AGTGAGGCTACATTTGGAGTGCTCTGTCCAGTTCTGAGCTCCTCAGTACAAGAGAGACATGGAGCTCCTGGAGCTGGTCCAGCAGAGGGCAACAACCATGATTAAGGGACTGGAGCATCTCTCTTATGAAGGAAAGGCTGAAGGAGTCAGGCCTGTTCAGCCTTGAGAAGACTGAGAGGGGGGAGGTCATCAATGTCTAGAAGTATCTGTAGGGAGAATGCCAACAGAATGGAGCCAGGCTCTTCTTGGTGCCAAGCAATAGGACAAGAGTCAATGTGCAGAAACTGATGTACAACAAGTTCCACCTGAATATGATGAACTTCTTCACTGTGCATGTGACTGAACACTGGAACAGATTGGCCAGAGAGGTCATTCATTCTCCCTCACTGGAGATATTCAAGAACTGTCTGGGCACAGTCCTGGGCCATATGCTCTAGGCTGGCCCTGCTTGAGCAGGAGGTTGGACCAGATGACCACTGTGGTCCCTTCCAGCCTGACCCATTCGGTGATTCTGCCATCATTCATGATGTCTCTGCAAGTCAGAAAGTGATGACTGATGCCAGCCTTTCAGCAGAAAGAAAGTAACGGCAAATTGGTGGACAATCTTTCTGGGGCGAACAATCACCCCCTTCCCTCTCTGCACAAACACTCCAAAGGGTCATAGCAGTCGATAATTTTTTTTTTCTGTGTGTTTATTCTGAGCGGTGAAAAAGGGTCGGGTAAGCTATTAGCTCGCGTTCCTTGAGTTGAAGGCCGGGG
>NW_008667996.1:0-263 GCF_000695815.1 Acanthisitta chloris
AGGGAGGCTCTGCCCCAGGGTCCCGTGGGTGTCCTCACCGCTCACCTTGGCCCAGGGGGTCGGTGCTGGCTGGGCTGGCAGGGGGGTCGGGGGGTCGGCACGCCAGGAGCGCAGGGTCCCCCGCGTCGGACCTGCCGGAGATGGGAGAAGCCAGGCTGAGAGCTGGTGGTGAGGGGCTGGCACGGTGCTGGGGCACACGGAGGGGCTGTCCCCTGCCCCAGGCTCTTACCCCCTGTGCACACACTCCCGGATCTCAGCGGTCC
>NW_008667996.1:378-1817 GCF_000695815.1 Acanthisitta chloris
AGACGTGTGCATCCCCCTCCCACTCACCGGTGCTCGAGACCCCAGCAGGGACAGAGCATCCCCCACCCTGCACACCACATCCCCCTGTGCATCCCCTCCCTGGATGGGAAGAGGAACCGAAATTTGGCACGGGAACTTTGGGGAGCCACGTGCACCCAGAGGCTGGGAAAGGCCTTGGGGCAGCTGCAGAGGCTCCTTCGCCCGGGCCCTACCTTGAGGACGAAGGTGTGGAGGTTATCAGGCATCTCGAGGCGTGTGCACCTCCTCACCTCCTGCACCGCGGAGCAGGCGACGTGCAGCTTCGGCTTGGAGGCCTGTGGAGAGGAGCTGAGCTGAGTCCCAACAGCTTCTGCAGCCCAAAACATCACCCCACAGCTCTGCCAGGACCAGGAGCCACCCGAGGCAGAGCAGCCAGCAAGGAAATACCCCACTCTGCAGGGAAATACCCCATGGGGCAAGGAAATATCCTGTGCAGCAAGGAAAAACCCTCAGGACACTTCCCAGCTGCTGTTGGGGCACCTCAGAGAGGCTGAGTGACACCCAGACCCACCCTGTGGCCCCAGAGACTCTGCAGCAGAGGGATGAGTGGAGGAGAGGAGGGAGAAGGGATCTCCCAGTGTGTTCCAGGGATATTGTGTGCACTGACAGGGACCTTGGGGAGCAGGCAGGAAACACCCCAGTCCTGGGTGCAAGGGTCAGCTCTGGCGTGCAGAGAGCTGTCCAGAGGGTTTGGCACTGACACAGGCACATGACAAAACGCTGAGCAAACACTTCCAGAGAGGTTAATAATATCCCTCCGGCAGCTTTCGGTTCCTCCGCTGCCCCACGCGCCGGCGAGCGAGCCACGGGCAGGGGGCTGTGCCCAGGGTGCCAAAAAAATCCCTGGAGAACCCTCGTCCTGGTGCTGGGTGGTGCAGCCAACCCTCCATGCTCATCCTGGCAAAGCCCCTGTGTGCCAGGGATGCTCATCCCCCTGCACCAGGTTTGCTGTGTGACAGCTTTGGCTGGCTGTGACCCACACAGCAGCTTCAGCATCCCGTGGGGTGTTGGCTCCGTC
This sequence comes from Acanthisitta chloris, assembly GCF_000695815.1. Taxonomy (NCBI): domain Eukaryota; kingdom Metazoa; phylum Chordata; class Aves; order Passeriformes; family Acanthisittidae; genus Acanthisitta; species Acanthisitta chloris. The sequence continues at coordinate 1,436 of NW_008667996.1, forward strand.
CTCTCCAATCCACAGCCACTGTCCTTCCACAGCCTGTGGCACTTCACCCACGCCAGAATTTGCCAACCAAATCTCCCAAATTCTGCTCCGAGCTCGTGACGCTCACCACAAAACCACCTCCCCCACGTCCCACACCGCCCGTGTGACCCCAGGGGTGTCCCCACCAGGCACTGTGCAGTCACCCAACCAAACCATGCCTAGCTCTGCTTTTCCTTCCATCCCCCTCTCCTTCCTCTCTCTCCGTCTCGACCAAGGACTCCGTGTACTTTGGGGCCGGAAACGCAGCGAGAGAGGGATCAGCCCTTATCAGCAGAAAGAAGAAAGTTCTTAGAAGTCAGTGGCGCTCGGCGTGGCGCGCTCGGCCGGAGCCGCGAGACACCGA
>NW_008667997.1:0-1943 GCF_000695815.1 Acanthisitta chloris
CAGGAATGGACTCAGACAATCTGAGTAATTTCTAATCCTGGAAAGTACAACAAAACCAGAGCTTGGTATCCACAGTTCACACCAGGACTTGGTCCCCTCTGCTCAAAAAAAGCCCTAGAGATACACAAACAGAAAGAAATGAGACAGAGAGATCAACCAAAACCAATTAGCAGACTCCAGCCAGAAGGCAGAATTATCCTAGCCATTACTGGTATGCTGAATTTCAGCTGCAGATGAAGGCTGGAAACTTTGACAGTAGGAGAAAATCAGCTTCAGGGCTTCCAACAGGCTGGTCCCAAACCACACAGTTAGGTTTATTTAACAAACAAAACAGGCTGTAACTAGCATTTTCTCTTATCAGTCTTAACTGGGGATTTTCCGGGTTGTTTTCTTTTAACTCTTCGTGGTTTCCTAAAGACTTCCAGGGGAGGCACTGACTCAGTGAATATATAGCCCCCAGTAAGCTTGTTTCTCCCACCCACCTTTCACAAACCCTGGAGCAGTTGAATATTATTCTCCTTTAAAGTTAATTGAGTTGGGCTGAATTAACAAGATGCCAATCAGCAAAGCATCAGCATGTTCTCAGGGCTCAAAGATCCAGAGGGACGGGGCAGAAATGAAGAGCTAGAAAGGATGTGACATATGCATCCCCAGGACTCAACAGATCACTGTCATGAGATACTACTGGCCTTTCTGTACATGGCCAGTTATCCATGCTCATGTATGCATGCAGGCAGATACCAACCACCTTTCTCAGGATGTGGAGCAAGTATTAATCCCAAAATAGCTCTACTGACATCCAAGAGATTTTTCCAAGACTAAGTTACAACTCAGTGAGAGCAAGGACACCAAAAGTAGCCTATAGCAAGCTTTCCTTCCCCGGATCAATTTATTAATTTCTTCTGTGCTGGTGATTATAAAGAGGGGCAAGGGGATGAGGAGACAGAGACAAGGCCCTTGTGTGCAATGAAATTAAATGCACAGCAGAAGCCATCATTAATGATGCATTATGGAGTAACAAAGGGAGCCTGGTTGATTGACATTCCCTAACAAGTTGTGTATAATAAACACTTCTCTCTAGACAGAAGGTTTCTGATTATGGGATATGTTCCCCCTCATGTTAATGATGGATCCATTGTCATAGACGCACCCCACTTGAAAGGGGACAGGCACCCAAAATAAAAGGAGGATTGACTGGGAGATGCTTGACTGAAGAAGCCAAGAGGCCACCTAGCTGAGGTCTGTACAGAGCAAAATGCACAAGGCTGAGAAGTCATCCAGGAAAATAAAAGACTGCAAAACAAGTATGATGATCAGGAGCATGGATGCTCTGGATTTGGCCTTCTCAGAACAGGATCTGGACAGCATTTTTATAACCTTCTCTAAATAGGTATTAGTGCAGAACCTTGGTTCCTAACATCAGCTCCTATGTACAGCACAGACACTGCCTGGGGAGCAGAGGTTAGTCTCTGTAGCATGTCATGAGGAAGTCTGCTGGCAGACATTAAACAGAGGGTGTAAACTCTGAGTTTCCCAGAGAGTGATTAAAAGGGAATGGCAAGAAATTTGCAGCTCTGTAATTAATGCCAGTGAGAAGTCAGAACAGAGGGTGACATGCCACAGCTAATTACAACTAGGGGGAAGGGTAGGACTAATCGTTATCCTGACCCTGTGATCCATATCTCCCTTGCTTCAATTGTGCTCCCGGCCAGACTTCCCAGGACGAGTGTGATTCCCATGGCTCTGTTCGTTCCAAGCACGTGTGAGGCAAGATCCCCATTTATTTCACATGGATGTTAACAAAGGAGAGTAGTTAGGAGTGAGTCTGGGGACAGATCATCGGACTGCCCATGGGTGTTGCAGCAAGGCACTCAGCCCCTTAAGGCTTCTGCTGTAAGAAGATCCTGTAAGGCACTGAGGAGCAGCCAGACCTGACCTCTCTT
>NW_008667997.1:1973-31503 GCF_000695815.1 Acanthisitta chloris
TTTTTTCCACACCCACCCCAAAGCTGGCATTACTTCAGTAGCCAGAAATAAGCAGACATCTGGCACCAAATGTGAGTGAAGCACTTCTGCACTCCTTGTGCCAAGACAATTCTCCCCAGGCTGTCACCATCGGTGGCCTAGAAGCTGCTATTTCCATATCCAGACAGAGGATGGATGGCAGGGCTCCTACAGCTCATTGCTGTTGCTGGATAGATGGGTCACTCAGACCAATAAAAGCCAGAAAAGGCAGGAATTTCTTAAGGAAGGTCTGCTTTCATCTGCCAGCCAGGCCTTGGGAAGACATTATTGATACATCTTGTCCTGATGCTATCAGTGTTCTGGGATGAGCCCATGAAAGGAGCTCTGTGTCACCATATGAAAAAGTCAAAGGTATGACCCCTTTTCAAAAGCAATTATTGTAGTGCTACACAAGGTCACTAAGACTTCAGGGTCCCAACTTTCAGCCAAGGGCTTCAGCTGTCCTGTTCAGCCATTGCAGCTGATGCTCACAATCTGTTTAACCCTCTGACTCTGCCATTTAGCTCTCCCACTGCCATGCAAAAGGATACCAGAAGACTGACAAGTGGTCTGCAGAAATGCAACACTACAGCAAAAAATCTCTCTGAAACAGGAACTGAAACAAGGCAGTCAGCACACTATAGCTTGTACCCTGGACCACCCTGAAGGGACATGCATCCACTCTGCCATGCAAAGGAAATTATTTGCAAAGTTGTTTCAGAGAAATGACCCATCAGTAGTGGGAGCTGTCAATTCCAAGGAAAACTAAACACGGTTAAAAATTAACCCAACAGAAAAAGAAAGGCCATAACCAGAGGAAATGGAAGGGGAATTTGCACAGTCTTGGTTTTATTAAGATTGTTCTTTATAGAAAATGTGATGTTAGTATCTGGAGCCACTATTTTGGCACTGCATGAAAGCAACAGGGTCAATGCAGAAGCAGAGAAGTTTCAGATGAACTCTACAGGATAAACCCAGTGCAGCAGGTTAAAACTGACAGCATAAAGAAAGAATTTTCCTTTGAGTCTTGATACAGGAGGTGTTAGTAACACAACAAAATTATTTTTAAACACTTCTCTAAATCTCTGTGTAGAAGCAGCACACCTGCCAAAAATATTTAACTATTATATTGAAACATTGTCAGAGACTGCATGTAATGTAAGCTAGTGAAAATTTCTTGGTAGCATTTAGATATGCTTCAATAATGCTACAAAGATTAAAAACATGATAGAAATCTACAGCATGGCTTCAAAGTAAGACATCAGGCAGTTTCTACAGAAAACCACAGTAACAGACCTGTAATACCTAACAGCTAGTCTGCAAAGGTTCATTACAAATTCCTTTTAAAATCTTTTTTCACATTCTCCTCCTCCTTCTCTATCCTTGTTTTCAAAAAGACTGTAGGAATCCCCTGGATTAAGGGAGAACTCACAGTCCAGTAGCATGCAATATTCAGTCAGTCCTAAGGCTATTACAGCACGCTGCTCCCATACAGAGATAAGCAATGGTTTAGAAAAATATCTGAGCAGTTCCAAACATCAAGATGATTTCACACCCTGATGGAAAATATGCAGGCTAATATTGCAGCAGTCATTATGGCATTCAGCACACAGTCATGCTAAAATCCACTGAAGAATATAGCTACATTCCTTCATAGGATTAGAAGACTGATCTGTACACTACTGAAACCAATAAGATTTTTTCCATTAAGTGTGGACTGGGTTGGATCCTATAAAACATTTACTCAGTGAGCTTTCACGAGACACAAATGCAGAGCAGCTACACTGTCAATGCTGAGATACACCAGCATGCAGTGATTTGCAGCACAAACTGCATGTGCTTATTTTCTTTCCTACTAGATGGGAAGAACTGATTACAGAATGGGGCAAGCAATGAGGATACATAGCTGGGCATTGCAAATAATAAATTAACTGGAATAAATAAATGAACTTGTGACCAGATAAGGAATAAAGGTAAGGTAAACCCAATAGCACCTCTTTTGCACATGCCAGAAAAGCTGTGCATGTGACTTTTGAGAAGAGAACCACATTTTAATGTGATATTTTATGGAGAGAGTTTAGATGAAATATACAAGTAGTCCTAAAGGAATGCAACAGTTCTTCTCAAAGAGCTTTGAGTTTTGTAGCACAGACTCACACTGTATGACCTCTGAGCACACAGGCTTCTAAAGTCACTGAAACACACTAAGGCGACCTAATACATATCTATGGCCCTAAAAATCAACCCAGCCATCTGTTTCACCTGCTGTTGGAGATGAAGAACCTGACCCAGTGTGCTTTGAAAGTCTCACTCAAAGCCCCATGGTGGGTGCTAAGGTAGAGGGTGAGGCAGAGCAAGGGCTGGGGAAAAGAGGTGCATGCATCAGAAAGAAAACTGGAACAGAGCACAGCAACATTAGTGTATGTGTGAGTGAAGAGTTTGGTAGGGGGAAAAAAGCCACCACTGAACTATGTCAGGATGCTTTTACCTAACAATCCTGGCCAAACAGTATCCAGCTGTAGTAGGCAACATGTCACAGACCAGCATTTCCCCACTAGGAGAAAGCCATTTCAATAAAGATCTAATGAATGTCTGATGATATTCCTGTCTATTAAATGTCAGATAAACTTGATGAAAAGCAAGTAGCAAATGGGATAGTGGGTGAAAGAATAGAAGGTAGAGAAACATACAACCAATCAGGCCTATAAACTAAGAGTTGTTCATGTTTGGTCATAACATTTGTTCCAGCAAAACAAGCTTTGTGAATTACATGTTCTGGATTAAAATCCTTAAGAAAGCCTGTGCCCCACAGTCTGCTACACAGCATGTCCTTGGCTGGTCTCAGAGGGACGGACTTGTGGTATACAAGCCACCCCTCCAGACACCAAACACTCAGCAGCATCACCTTCCCACTAGCAGAACTCTTGAGTTTCTTATCTGAACTCCTTGAAAAAGAGGGTGTGAAAAGGGGGTTGGATAATATACTTTAAATTCCACTGCTATGAGTGAAGGTAGTTTAAGGTGCCAGAAAACATGCGTTTATCTCTTTAGCATTTATATCTTTGACATTTATCTCTTTAACACACTTGGAGATCCTTGTAGTCAAATAGCTAGAAACAAGGACGCAGCAAATGAAGAAGGTATGAGAAGGTATCAAGCTGCAAAATACAATGGCAGGCACATCAGAGAAGCTCCCACAGGTGAAAAAAGCCCAACAGCTGATCTGTTCTGCACAACTGAAGTGCTGTGCCATTTATTTTTAAACACCCTTATTGCTCATGATACTTGCATCTACTTTTCCTCTCTCACCCACACTGGAGCAGCTGCCCTACTTGTGTGAGAAGGGAACTTGTGAGCTCCAGCACTCATTAGGGTGATGCCTCACGCAAGCAGGCTCTGACGGGGATGTCTGCATGACAAGTCTGTGTGAAAGGCAAAAATTACTGGGTGGGAGAGAGATTGTGGTAAAGCAACAGTCAGTGTTCAACAACACTAGAGAAAAACTCCTAGGTCAGTTCATTGACCACAGACTGTTTGACAGTGACAAAGAGTAGAATCTTCAGGGGAAAAATGTGAAAAAGCAGAGTAGCCTAAAGGAATACTTCCTTTGATACACCTTCCCTGGCTTTCAGCAGTGTGTGGCTTAGAGGTTCCTGCATGCAGACTTGTAAATGCTAAATAGTCACCGATAGATAACTTCTCTATGAATTTGCACAACTCCTTTTAAACCCATTTGTATTTTGACCTTCATGTGTTATGGGGTAACAAGCTCTGTACTGCAACTATGGGTCATGGGAAATGCTTGCACTTCAACAGCCACCTGCAAAGTTTATTGGTGCCTGTAATTCTTCTGCAGCACAGAAGAAGACCAAAATTCATACCATATGACCCTTTCCACACCATTCACTGTCATTCCCACCAGAGGAAAAAGGAGTTTAGCACATGGAGGAGATTCTTCCTGGTTTGCAGTAGCAAATGCCATGGGTCAGTTAATTTATTTTCAGCTGTTTCTTTACTAAAGCAGTACCTTAACAGTTTGAACTGCTCTATAGCTGCTTTATATGGAAGAGAAAGCTTATATTCTGGCCTAGGCTTGATGATCAAAAAAAAGACTTCTCTACCAGGCAGTGACAGGTCTGGGCAGAATGCTTCTGGAAATTGTATGAGGATTATTAGTCCAGACAAATCCCACCGCATAAAAGAGGCTAGGGCAAAGAGAGGAAGGCACCAGGGCACACACATCCCTTCTGGCACTGCTGCCTAGTAAATCCTGCTCCAGGGGAAAAAACTGACAAACACTGTCTGGCTTGTGCATTGCTAAATTGAAGCTGATATATGGGAGATTAGTAAGAAGAGCTGTAATGGAAGAATGCTGTCAGGATGAAAGGGAAGATATGAGGATTTGTTAGCAAAAAAACCACTTTCTCTGTCCATCCCACCCTGCTATGTATCGACCTAAAACCACCTCAGAGAAGAAGCAACTGCCTACTAAGTCCACCACTTCTGCCTGTAAAGCCAACCCTCTGCTTGTTTCAGGGGAGGATGAAAGACCCTGAGGTTTTTTCTAACTGTACTACCCTAAGACACCAGAAAAGGATTATTCCTTGCAGCCTGTGGGGTGGCAGTCCCCAGAAGCTGCTTCTGTACTGGATCTCAGGCAGCCTGACAGCAGCAACTGAGCATCAACATCCTCCAAAGCAGGGCCCAACAAGCCCTGTGTGCTCCTTTACACAGTGGCTTGGACCTTAAGCTTTGTGAAGGACAGCAGCTACTCACATTCCTGAGGGACCATCTGGCATGGGTCTCACTGGAAATCTGGATGCAAGCTCCCAAGAGTAGTCTGTGCTCCTAACTAGAAAGAAATCTGTGGGCCAAGCAGCAGCTTCCAGGACACTACTGCAAGCAGCACCACATGGATCTGCACCAAGCTCTGTTTTGAAAGGCAGGGTGAAAAGAGAGCAGTGTTGCACAGAGATTTCATTTCCATGAAGCCAAAAGCATCATGGGTTATTGGAAGCAATTTTTTCCATCCAGGACATTTCAGGCCCAAGGCTAGCACTTCAGAAAAAGACAAAGGAGAATAATACTTCAGAGGTTCTGTTTTCCAGCCTTTTTTTTTTAAAGTATCCTGTAAGTCCCAACACACAGTGGAGTCCATAATTAGTAGTGTAGCATACAAATCTTAACTATCAACTCAGTACTGGATAAAGATTGATCGAGAAAAGAAAGAACAAGCCTGGCCTATTCCAAGAAAAACTCTCAGTACAGGCTAGAGATTGATAGAGAAAAGAAAGAACAAGCCTCGCCTGTTCCAAGAAAAACTCTCAGTACAGGCTACATTCCTGATGTTCATAGAATCACAGAATCATTTGGGTTGAAAAAGACTTTAGATCATCAAGTACAACGATTAACCTGTCACTACCAAGCCCATCACTAAACCATATCCCTAAGTACCACAGGTATGTACCTTTTAATTACCTCCAGGGATGGTGATTAAATCACTTCCCTGGGCAGCCTGTTCCAATGCTTGACAAACCTTTCTCTGAAGAAATTTTCCCTTATATTCAACTTATTACTGAGAGATCTGTCACTCCCCTTTAACCACCTTAATGCATTTATTATAAATGAACTTACTTTGACCTTAATTTCCTTCCTTCCTTCCTGCTTGTCTCTGCTTATAGCTTTGCTTTTGAAAGTAAGCAAACATACTGTTAGAGCAGCCATCTGCATAATCAGATCAGCTTGTGGTACTGTAGTAGTATAAGGTATTTAATGACAGAGCAGCTCCATCCCCAACCTCATGAGGTTTCCTTGAAGCTACATTCTCCCATTCTGCTGCTTGCTTCACCCCCAGACTAGTACACACATGATGTTTTTGAGGGCTCTCACCAGTTACATCCTTGGCTTTGTGTTCCTCTCCCTTGATAAGCTCTTGCACATATTACATGCTTTTGTGCTGTCATCAAGCAGTCTTCTACTGTTTAGAGGCACTTGTTGCCTCCTCTGAAGCTTAGTGTTGTATGAGTGCTGTGTTTTCCCTCCTATTCCTCTTGCTCAGGGCGAATCTATCTCCAAACGCTCTTCGCATCACCTCAGGATGCTCCATGCCACGAGTGAGAGAAGAGGGATCAAAACACTGGGTGAGGAAACACAGGGTTTTTTCTGGTGAGCACTTTTTTTTCAGTTCTGCAGCCAGAGAGTCCCTGGGGTGTGGGACAATTGTGTCTATTAGGGACACTATGTTTAACACCTTAGAAGTCTCCATTGCTTAATATTTCAAGTAGTTAATTCTGGAACAAACTCCCACTTAGTTCACAAGATAATTCAGTATCAGCTTCTGCTCTTGCCTATTGCTTTACCAGCCTCACTTGCCTCTCTTCTGTCAATGTCTGGCACATTCTTTTTCCATGCCCTTGCAGCAGCATTGCCCTGCTAGCTCGTTCAACTTCACAGACCACACTAAATGCATTGTTATATTGTGGTGCCATCTCTTGCCTTCACATTATGACACCCACTACAGTTTAAGGAGGTATTTGGGGGGCTCCTGCAACCCTTTCTCACTTCTATTACATATGTTCCTATGGTTTATAGCCACAAATTAGAGACCCCCATAACTTTAAATCACAGCAGCGTGCTCCAGTGCCACCTACAATAACAAAGTCCCTATTTCTCCTCCACTGTGTGGGTTTGGCAAACTTGCACCTTGCATCATTGCACAAAGCCATCTTCCTTCTCTCTAGCACCTGCCTGCTTGTTACCTTTGGTTAAGGCAGAACCATTCCAACTCTGAACATTCCAGGTTTATAGACTTTATACCAGCTCCCAGATGGCCATTTCTCTGACAGCTCCTTGCTAGCTAAGGGAGAATGTCATGGAAGAACACACAGGAGACTCAAAATCCACAACTGAAGAATGCATCCCATCAACCTTACGGTGCCAGTGTGTGCCAGAACCATTGGTTTATGCCTTAAGATACTTTTAAGGGCCTGGGAAAGCTCTTAGGGGACCATCTGCCCCTGCATTCTGTGGCTGAGCACATGAAAGGGTTGTCGGCCACATTTTATTAGTTTGAGATCAATGTATTACCCCCTTGGCATTTTTTAACATGCTGGTTAGTACACTGCTTTTGTTTCCAGATATGATACTTAGAGGGAAACCTAATCTTCATGCAGGCACCTGCTGACACACCAGGAGGACTAGGACGCAGTAGATGTGTGCAACCTGATCTGTTACTTACACCAACTGTCCCGGGCTGGACATAAAGCACAACACACCCAGCCAGGAGCGGGGCCACATAAACCCATTAGAGTGGTCTTTGCTGTGACTAAGCAGCACAATGAGATTAGGCAGGAGGACTGGGGGGATGGGGAGGACCCTGCAGCCTTGTGCATACAGCCATAGGATTTTATGCACTTCGCATAACAAGAGAAAAGTGCGAATGAGAGGCAGGGAATGTTTTGAGTCCAGGGGACAGTATAATTTTGATTTTTCTTCAGGACTCCCATTTAGTTTGCTGCAGCCCAGATCATGGTGATATACTGGCAATGAAGGGCTCATCCAGGAGAGGGGAGTGCAGCATCTGGGTCAGGACAGCTGAGGCACCTACCCTGAGGCAGAGGGGAGAGTGTGGCTACCACAGAGATTTGCCTCCTCTTTGAAAGGGGCACAAAGGGATTCCGAGTCTCCTGGATTTAAATCCTGGCAGAGGTCAGTGCCAGCTTCTTTTCAATATCCCCTAAGAAGGTCAACATGATAAAAGCTCACCCCCTCAGTACTCAAAGCGATTAGCAACCACTTCGACAGCACCAATAGCTTCTCCTCCTCTCCCCTAGTTTTATTACCAAGCAAGACTGTGAGTGGGTTCAAAGGAACAGATGTCTTCATTGTGCCTTTCCCCTCCTTTTGCTCACAGGAAGAGGTGGAGCAGAGAGAAATTGAGTTCTTCAAAATAATATTTTTTGCCTACTGTATCCTCTCCACTATTCAATGGTGATAGAGCTAGGGAGGGGACTGCAAACTTCTGATATTGCAGCAATTTACTCAGAGCCTAAGTGACTACAAACTTTTACACTGAATACACAAAACAGCCTCTTTATCCAAACAGTACCCATGCTTCCATTCAAAATCTTTGTGGTAAAAGTAAATAAAAACCTAGTAAATACGTTTCATTTCATCTTTGCATCCACCTGGGCTTAGGTTTGTGGTTTTACTGGATGGTTTTTCACCTACCAAGGCACACCTCAGAATGTAATATGGAGCATTTTGCTGCTTAGAACCAAAGCATGCATGGGGTTCTGAGTGAAACTCCAGAGGCCACAGAGTAGTCTGTCATTAAAGAGAACTTGGTAGGAACACAAAAGTGCTATTAACCCAGCCTCTGCTGCAAGCTCTTCTGTCAGCATTGCCAAAAAGTGCAAGAGATGCTATTCATAATAAGCTGAGTGCTGCCATTGAAACCCTGCAGTATGAGCCCTGTCTATTTGCCACTTGGTGCCGCCTTTTGCTCAGACACAGACAAAGGTAGAAAAGAGCCTTCCTAGGAAAAAAAGTGCAAGCATCTTGGCATGATTTTGCTGACAGAGCCTGCCCTTACTAACCTGAAAGGACATCAAGCCTCCTGCTTTGAAAGCACCAGCCCCTGCACTTTGAGCTGCATGAAAATCTTCAGGGGCTGGATGGAGAACTGACAACATGAAACACAAAAGAAACTAGAGAAGCACAGTGGCTGGATGGAGAACAGACAACACAAAACACAAAAGAAACTAGAGAAGCACAGCTAGGACCCCAATTGCCTTATTCAATAATTACAGAGAAATAGGCAAGTCAGAGTGTGCAAATACTGTCCTCTCCCCAGGCAGACGGACTCTAGGGGCACAGAACATGGGGAGCACCATTCATGGTTTAAAGGACCACATCTCCCATGGAATACCAGGATTATATCCAATAGTATGCAGTAGACTAAGCATGCCACACTTGACCTCTTCCAAATTACCAGGAGTTGTACCAGGAGCACAGAGTAAAGGCTGCTTTTTCAGCTCTTCTGCTCACTGGCATGGGAGATTTGGTCCACAGACCACAGTCCAGAACCAAGCAGCAATAAGGAGGTATCCTGATTTCTAATGGAAGGCAGGTAGGGTTGCTAAACCATAGAGTGAGCTTCCAGAGGACAGATACTGAAAGCAACTATTGTGCCAAGGAGTGAACTGCTTTCCCCTGGGAACAGAATGACAACCCTGAGTTTCTCATCTCCACCCCCTCCTGACTCAGCAGTTGCAGAAAATAACCACAGTTCTTCCTATAGTTACTTCTCCTTATTAAGGCAGAATGTAGTATATATATCAGCAGAAGACTGTTCGACCTCAAGTTTTTCTGGGAACATGGAGAAGAGACAATCCTCACCATCACTGTAGACATTTCTTCCCTGTGGTGCATCCATGAGTGAGGCTATGAGAACCCCATGTTCTGACTGCTGGAGGCTGCTGGTACCCTGCAATCACTTTGCATAAATGTGTTTTCTGACAGACAGAGACACAACACTATAGACTCCACATTCTCCAGTGCCAAGACTTGCTACTCTGTATTCACCATAAATGTCCTCTGTGCAGTTGTTCATCAGTTGAAATTAAGACTTCCCTACAATGAGTTACAAAACAGGCAGTTTCTGTTCCTTGGGCTGTATTCCCCAGGCACCACCAGCAGCACACTTCACTTGGACTTCACCCATGTATAACGTTTAACCTGATTTAGGGTTGAAGTGCTCTAATTTACATCAGCAGTAAAGTCCAAAGAGCTGCACACATACTGACTGGCATACTGACTGAATTTGATCAAGCACTTCTGCTCATTCTCTGCACTCCTCAGTCTACATACAAGCAAGTTTTAAACAAACAAATGCGCATTTACAGCGCCAGACTTTCAGGCAATTGCCCGGTCCCCTACATACAAGCAAGTCTTAAACAAACAAATGTGTATTTACAGTGCCAGACTTTCAGGCAATTGCCCGGTCCCATCTCTGGCATGAGTCTATGTATACATATAGCCTCAGAAAAGCTCATTCCAGTGGCTTTCTGGGAGGCTGCCAAGTGTGACTGCAAAAGGAAAAACAGGTGAGCTAATCACATTCCTATTTATGAAAACAGAATTTCCTCCATCTCAGCAGAAGGTGGAAGGAAATACATTTGGCCACAAAGACCTCAGTGATCTCTATGCTGATGGTATTTGGCTATGAAGGAACACTTGGAGTGGGAGAAGCGGTGCATAATTTGGGCACAGGCTGTGTGTAAGCACCTCCAGACATTAACCAAGCTTATTGCAAACATATTTCTGTATTCCTTTCAGGCTCTCGGGCTGGAAGTGCCCAGTTCTGGACACATTATCTCCCATGTCTCCTTACCCTTATGGCACTAGACCTCTGTGTGCCTCTCTCATCCCATCACTCTGCTAGACCTTTGCTACATCAAAGGGAACTGAACCTGACATGGCTGCAGCTACAGACAGGGATGGCAGAGCCAGCCCAACATTTCCATCAAGTTATTCCTTTTCTCAACCTGACAACCAGCTGAGAGTTCTGGAAAACATTTTGGCACCAGTTTTAGCTGAATCATCTAGTAACATAACCCACATCTGTTCCACACACATGATCGGGAAAGTATCTTTTCTTTAGCAATTTCACAGGAGGAGAAGGTAAAATGCATAGCAGCTTGGCTTGTGGCATTGAGTGCACAGCACACCAAGGGGATCAGCTTTTCTAGTCCAGACTGCAAAAGGGAAATCAACCCAGTTTATTCTCCGTGACTCTCTAAAACACCTCAATTATTGCTAGAGGCAGTGAGCAAACTCCTGCCAAACTCAACAGGGCAACTTCCAGAAACAAATAAGACAAACCCCAAGAGACAGTCAGTAGGGATTTTCTCTCAACAGGGCAACTTCAGAAACAAATAAGACAAACCCCAAGAGACAGTCAGTAGGGATTTTCGTTGAGATGCAAAGAGAAACAATCAAAAACCTAAGCAACTGCAAACAGTCCAGTCAATGGTTAAAACAACCCAAAGGAAGTGAAAGTTAACAAAGTAGCAGAAGGCACAGGCTACTTAAAATGCTTCTGCTGCTTAGATCCTGAAGACATCTTCAAAGCAAAGACTGCAGTTTTCCATTAATCTTTGCACAGACTTGAGTACTAGAGGGCTCTGTCCCCAACAAAGAACTCCTTAGAGGTATGAGCAATATAAACCAAAACCCAATTTCAACATGAATTGCTGGTTTAAGAATTACTACCAACCATTACCTTGACCCTTGTGGGATGGCTTTGCTGGGCCAATCATTAACTTGACCCTTGTGGGATGGCTTTGCTGGATGCATATCAGATGCAACAGTACTGCTGGTTCATTCCCTGCCAAGACACCACCAGTGTTGGTGTCTCTCTGGCCACAACACCAGGAGCTACATGAAGATGTCTTTCCTCTGGGACAGAAATCTTGGGTAGCAAAGAACATGAAGATGTCTGTCAGCAGGACATTGTTCTGGGACAGAAATCTTGGGTAGCAAAGCCAGCTATCATGTTGCCTCTTTTCTGAAGCCTGACATTTGGCAATCTGGCATGTACAGCCCTGCCTACCGTAATCATAACATGTATGCATCTTCTGATGTCCAGAAGAAAAACTAAGAGATGGAGGAACGTAAGTTTCTTATAGAGTGCTCAGCATTTCCAGGCACAGTACACCAATTCAGATCAGTAACTGAGCTCTCAGCTCTTCAAAAGGCAGATTAAAACTCCTTGCTTCATTGGGGCAAAAAGAAAAAGAAGAGAGATTTAATAGGTTTGCTCACTCATAGTCTTCCTCGAAGAAGAGCTGCAAAGAGTTAAGGCAGAAAACTGACCAAAGCTGAAGTTTTGCCCTCATCAACCTTGGCTGAATGCTTTCAATGTCAATGAAGATAAGTTAGAAGAAAAATAAAGTGAGAACAGGCAGATAAGGGGATTTCACAATGATCCAAGCACTGCTGTCTTATATTGTCCTTGAAAAGGGGAGTGAGAGATCTTTCTGGAGAGAGCACTAGAAGTACTAAAGTGGTACACCCAGGAGCATTTTAGGTTACGAAGGCCACATTATGACCTGAAACATAAAAAAAATTCCTTTTCTCTTGGGCACTAAGAACAGCTAAGCAAACTTGCAAAAAAGAGTCAAACTTTCCATGCTCTTTACTTCTCTCTCCTCAAACAGCATTTCAGTATCTCCTAGATGTAGTCTTCCCTCATGGCAAGCTAGCACAAAGAAGGGTTGGGGTTTTTTTTACTTACATAGTGTTTAAGGGTAGAGAAAACTGAGCCAGTCTAAAATGGGGGGGAGGAGGGGGGGAAGTAGCAAACACCTTTCTAGGCAATTAACAGGACATCCCACAGCTGGTTTCAGAGTTAAGCTGCAAATAAGAATCCGAACTACCATTTTCAAGCTCAGTTCAAGGTGACAAAGATTCACATTAAGAAGATGTGGTGACTTGGTTAGGCTCTCTGCTCTGTGCATCTGCCTTCTCAGCTCTTCACTGTCATGTGCAGAGACTTCTGTTTGTGTCACTACTTAAAGTGCACTTCACAAACCTAAAAACCTGTCAAGAAATGCAGGAACCATTGATCCATTTACTACGGATCTTCCCTAGGAAGAACCTTGTATAAATCAAGATGCTGGAGACAGGAAAAGCTGAATTAAATACTGAAGGAACACCACACATTACACTGATTTAGGAGAGGTAAAAGTTCAATCCCAACCTCAAAGACTACAGTGGAAAGAACTGAATCAGAACATGTTTGAAAGGAGACAAACACTTTTCTATTACAAACTGGAGCTAAACCTAAGGCACTGGAAACCCCAGAACTCCTTCACTGTTTCTAAATAAATCTTCCTCTTTTGAATGTCTACCGTTGTTAGTTCAAGATTCTTTATATAATGGGAGAGGCTAGAAACTAATTTTATTTTTTCCTAAAAGAGTGAAAATAATAAATCCCCCCAAAAGCCCCCAAGCTTACCCTCTCTCCAGGAATTAGGAATTTATACAAAGCTCATCCTTGACCTGACAAAATCAGTTTAGAAGAATGCAGCAGCAAAGGAAAGGTGGATAAGACATACATTGTATGTCTTATGATACAGAGCCACATACATACCATGAATCACAGATAGCCAAATGTTTCCTAACTAAACTTGCATATTGTGTACACCTACTGAGTAACAATTAGCCATCATTTCCAAACAACTGAATACAATTGTTATTCATGGCTACAGTTTCGTTTCAAAGTAGCCCAACACAAAATTTGCAACATTGAAGCAAAGCAACAAGATATTAGCTAGCAAGTTATCCTGCCAGCCTGGGAGATGAGCATTCCTGAATTATTATCACTTTATTATTGGGGGAAAAAAGAGCTTTACAGAAAGCAATCATCATGCAGTTTGGACAGGAAGCAATCACACTTCCAGATGGTTGGAAAAAAAGAAGGGAGAAAAGGTGAAGCTTGTGTGCAAACCCAGCCCTGCTTGTGAAATGGAAACAACTGGTGCGTTTTCACCCTAGACTGAGGCTGGACAAGGAAAATATGCATCTCCAGGTTCTTTGCAGACAGATGGCACTGGAGAAGATAATGCTCTCCCTGTGTGGCAGAACATGCTTGTGGTGTGACAGCCTGGTGTCCCTGCCAGGGACATGCACTTCAGGTGTTCACAGAACTTCACCTCCAGAGCAGACTGTCTGGGTTAGCACTGCATGCATATTTCATTTCAGGTTGCTTCTGGCAATTTACAGGTAAGGAAAATATGGGTGCCAGGAAAAACAGGTCATTAAAAACTAAGACTATTAAAATATAAAATAAAAAGCAGCAAAGTGCACTCTGTGGCCACAGGAAGTCCCTTAGGAATCCTGAGACACTTCCTGACAGATTGCTGGTAAGCACAGACTATTTCTCCCTCCCTTAGACAGCTAACAGGATCCAGCCCTTCCAACCACTTAAAATTCAATATTGCAAGAGACTGTCGACTCCTCCTGTACATCGGAAGCAATGGGGGAAGCGAACAAAGCTGCTTTACTTTCTCTAATCTTTCTCCCTTGTGTGCCCGCACCAGATGGTGCCGAGCTGCAGGTTGGAGAGAGATAATAAACCCAGAGGAAAAAAAAGATGGTAATATTAGGTTATAAAACAGCTGACCTTCAAATATGACGTCAGCTCCTGTTTAATTGATGGGACAGGTCCAGGCAGACAGACGCATGCACACTGGGATGTCCATATTCAGCACCTTCCTTTCTAATATGGGAAGAAGCCATAAGGCAGCACTGTTACAATGGTCTGCTCGACATTTACAGGTGTGAGAATAAGCAGAGAAAAAGTCAGAGTCGCCTTTTAACTACTGACAGGCAGAACCACTTGTGGAAAACATTCTTGCTGAAAGTGGTTTGCTTAAACCCCTGGTCCAGGGTCACCAGTCTCTACCGATGGTAGCCTGTCCTCTCCCAACGTAAGGGAAGTGAAATAACCCCTGAGTAAGAGTGCAGAGATCTTCCAGAAGATGAAAATTATCAAATGCAAGTCATTTTTAAGTGTCTGGTTACCCTGGTGCAGAGGTTTGCTTCTAGCTGCCATAACTGCAGGCACTGCTATGAACACTGGGTTTAAACACCATATCAAGGACTGGAGTTATCCTGCTTTGGCCAAGCACAAGCTCTGGAAAACTCTGCCACAGCATATTGCAAATTTTTGCAGCCTTTTTTGATATGATGATGTCAAACAATTTTCACCAGCCTAGTCTTAGATGACTATTTAATATGATGCCCAGGTCTGGGTTAAAGCAAAACACAGTATATAGTACTATGTTGATGAAATAGAAAGCCCTGTGCTAGGTTACTGTGAGGAAGATGGAGCAATGTAAAACGCATAGACCAGAGAGGGGGAAGCCCTAGGTGGCTCTCTGCCACTCCTGCAAATACATGCAGCACAGAAGAAGGCATCTCCCTCTCCTTGGCAAGGAAGCTATCTTCTGCCCACCTGCCACAGCTGTCTTTCCATGTGGCTGAAAAGGGCTCTAAGACTATTAAGAAATTTGAGAAAACATTAGATTCTGGTTTAGTGCTTCTAGTGCACTGTAAGCAAAGATGTCAGACAACAGCCTCAGCTATAACAGTGTGCATCTAATGCCATACTGCAGGAAGCAGCCAGTATTGTACACTGAGTCACAGGGCATCACGGCTCTGTTTCGTCAGTCTCAAGACAAATCTGTACAGAGGCTCCCAGCAGCAAGGAACAAAGCCACATTGAGTGGTAACACTGAACAGTTTAGTATTTATTAGACATTGACAAAAATAAAATAGCTTGTTGTAAGCAGCTCAGTGCTGAAACACTGAATTTCAGTTTTCTTGCTGCATCAAAGATGCTTCAACTGGGGAGGAACAAAGCCAAGAGCCACTCAGTCACAGTGTCCCAGCAGAGTGTCTGCACCCAGACACCAATACAAACATCTCTCCGTCACATCACAGCCGTGCCAGGTCTGCCTGGCTCTGCTCTCTGGTGCCAGACAGATGCCTGGACATTGGCCAGAACACAGGTCCCTCACCAAACTAGTGCTTCAGTGAACAGCCCTGTAACTTCTTCTTGTTCTTCTTAGATACCAAAGAATGCTGACAGTGGAAATGCCTTCGTAAGAACTCAGATATCCTTCTTAGATACCAAAGGTTGCTGACAGGGGAAATGCCTTCGTAAGAACTCAGATATTCTGCACCAAGTTTGGAATTGGGACACCAGTGATTTAACATTACCATTAAAAGCAGTTTAAAATTTTATGGTCAGAGCATAATAAATCCTATCCAGACATTTTCAGCTTACAAGCCAGGCCATAAGCAGGGCAGAAATAGATTGCTGCAAGATGACCAAGAAAAATTTTAAATTTTTTTAAAGAGAATACTAGCCCTTGATAGCCTCAAACCACAATTTTGTCCAGCACCTAGATGAGAAGACACAGGGCCAGGAAAGGAGGTCCTCAAGCAACCAGTATTTGCTGGTTAAAATAGATGGGACCTAGGAATGAGGAAAAATGCTGAACTGTAGTGCAAAACTAGAGCATTATCCTCAATGGTGCACATCAGAGTAGCAACAACCCAAAAAATAACCTTACATTTTCCTTCAGAATCACACTGGGTTCTCATTTGGGTCCAAGTTGCTTCTTATACTGCACTTAGCATCTCCAAGAGCTTACATACCTGCCTAGTTAACAAGCATGGCACTGAGTGTCTGCATGTGTAGGAACTCTGCCCGGAGAGTTTGGATGAGACTCCAAGTTGCACTGTTGGGATCTTTCAGAGATGCTGCTCACATGGCTGTTCTGCTATGCTGAGGACACAAATTGCTTTGCCTTCCTTTGTCAACTGGTTTTCAAAGAAAATAGAAGGACCTTCTCCTACGCACCGGACGTAATGACAAGGATTGATTGAGGAATATATTCCTTCACCCTCTGTTACCTTATCTGCTACAAAACAAACCTATAGACTCAAGCTGCCTTGCGGTGCAAGACACACACACAGTAAAGACACACAGGACACAGAGCTTGTGGACAAAGCCATGCAGGCAGTGGGGCCTCTAAGACCAGCTTAGTTCCCATCTTCCTCCCACATGGGTCAGCAACAGACCTTCCACATCTTCTAACAGGAGGAATTTAAGTAGCTGGAGGCTAAGATGGGGTTGCTACAGCATGGAGGAGACAACAAAAGAGAGGTTTGCATCAAGACACCAGCTCCATCCTCCCACAGGCTTTCTCCTCTTACCTCCTTGGATCAACTGCCCCAGTAATTGGAAGCAATACACCATTAACCATAGTTTCTTCAGTATTCCAGTCACTAAAGTTGTAATGCGTTAAAAACAAAGGGATTGAGAGAGGGAATGGTAAAGGGAGAGGGGTGAAGCTGTGCTGTGTTAGTGAAGGGAAGAGGCCTCTCTCCAGCTCTTTGATGTTGGCTCCTGCTGTTCTAAATGGAACTTTACCCAGGAAAATAAATCTTTAGTTAAAGAATGCTGCAAACAACCACAATGGGGCTTTATCATGGCAATACTAACCCGATACTATGCTGACATCCACATTCCTAAAATTCCCCAGTGCATGCAGGCACACTCAGAGACCATAGCTTAGGGGTTATTAGCTGAGAGTTCAGGTTCAGATGTGCCATGGGACAGAGGTCAGGGCATGGGTACAGTCCCTTGTCTCTCCTGGACTTTCATTTGAAAAATCTTCAAGCGTTCTCAGTGTTCTCTTGCTACTGACTATTGCACAGAGATTTTTGCCTGTATTCCTCCAGTCCTTACAGCCTGAGTATGTGCTCTAAGTCTCTGAGGCCAGAGATCCACACTGCAGCAGTCTTCTGAGAAGACTCATGAAAACAGCAGCAGGCAGCTTCCACCCTATTCCCTGATAACCACTACATCAGCAGGAGGGAGGAGGACAGTGTTAACAGAGCAGGAATCAACAAGCCTGCTTGTTTCTTATTCCAAAGCGAAGACAAAGGTGGGGTTTGTTCAGCTACTAGAACAGCCAAGCCTTGCAAGGAAGGCAGGAAAAAATGCAGATATTTTTGATTTTGGTTTGTTCTGAGTACCTTGAAACAGGATGGGCATGGGAGTATTTTATGAAGAAAAGTGAAAAATATAAAATGCAAAAGAAAAATACTTGTAAGTGTTCTACACCTGTTCAGTAACACTGCTCCTCTGGAGACAAAGGGTACTGGGAGGAGGGGAAAAAAGAGGGGAAAATAATCTGATGCTTCAAGCTTTTATTATCCTAACTTCAGAATAGAACAAAGTCACTAAACCATTCTGAGTTTTCGAGCAGAAGAATTTTGGGTATATTTTAGAAAAAATATGGCAGAGTTGAAAGGTAGCTGGTAAGTCTGGACATAGAACAACGAAGTATGAGAGTGAACAAAGGTCCATAAATTCCACAGATAGCAACTGGAAAAAGACAACTGTGAAGGTAGGGATTTAATTCCCATTATTTGATAGAAGTTGTCTAATAAACCAGTTTGCTAGTTAAATAACACAATCCTTTTTTTCTTAAGTTATTAATTTGCAGTGGTTTAATAGGAACATCTTCAGCCTTAGACTCTGAGCTGGATTTGGCAGCTATGGTACAAATATTAAACTGCTAAAATATCTTGCTCCTTCAGCTCACCAGTTCCCTTTAAATGTCTTGTGGCAGAAGCCAATGTGCTGTTTGACCAGGAAATTAGTTGTCTTGGAGACATCTTCACATACAACAGCAGCTCAGTCAGTCACTTTGAGTGACACCACCCAGCAATCTGCACATTACCTTCAAACACAAAATGAGGATATCAAAGCCAATGAAAGAGAAATCATCACCTGCAAGAAACATGCTGTTCTTCTCCCATGCACTGTTAGCTGAAGGGAGAGCTGTAGCAAGATGAGTTTTGATCTCAAAATGTGCTGCTACTTCCCTGTGTAATTAGGTCACTAAGAGGCTAATGGTGTTCCTGTTCATACAACCATTTATAGGAAAATTATAAACTATGCTGTTCTTGCAGAATCAGTTTCAGGTCAAACCTGCAGGTATCATTTCTAAACCAGAAAGCTGCCAAAAGGTTAGACAAAGAGGCAATCCAGAAGTGCAAACACCTAGTTATAACTAAACCTCAAAGATCAGAAAAAGGGTTATAACTGCAAAGCCTTTCTAAAGTACCAGGCATCAGTTTACAAAGACTACAAAATAGTTATTTCCAAGGTAAACCACTAATCCCATCTTATGTGACCTGATTAAATAAGATGCTTATCTTCTAGTCACCCTAATGGAATGCTGAAAAGGTGCTATTCTTACAAACAAAAAGTAGAACCAATCCTGCCCAGCTTAAAGATACAGACTCAAACTCCCTCTCACCAGCCCTACACACATACACAAAATGTCAAGGCAGAAAGTGAGCCAAATGCCAGACAGATTAGATTCATGCCAATGCATGTTTGAGACCCCAAACTCCATGTTTGGGATTCAGAATTATGAACGATAGGGCATAATGTCTTTAATCACCCTCAAAACACCTCTCAGCTGGTGATGGGCCTCTGTTCAGCTTTCTCCTACCCCAAAACACAGATCAGTGACCTAGCAAGTGCTGGATCTAGGGTATCAAAGCCACCAAGCATCCTCAGCACATGGAGTGACGATCCAACATAGTCACAACTGACAGATGGCCTAGCAAGTGCTGGATCTAGTGTATCAAAGCCACCAAGCATCCTCAGTTCTCTTCAGCACATGGAGTGATGATCCAACATAGTCACAACTGACAGATGTTTATGCCCCTCCTGAGTCTTGAGGTCCACTGGATATGGTGATCCCCAAAGGTCTTATGCAAGCATAGAGAGATGCACTTAATGTAGCCACATCTTTGCTACCTCAATGGCTTCTGCAACCACAAATCTGTTAACCATGGCTCTGTGCATTTACGGCACAGAATGTGCAGGCAAGTCTCCTGCATAATTTTCTTAATAGTACCACATATGACTTGGGAGTACTCCAATTCCTGTGCAAACAGGGGTACATGCAAAGTCTTAAAACTTTCAGGAATAAAGACACTGACCCTGTATAGAACACTCCTGCCAAGAGCTCCAGTTAAGGGGAAAAAGAAAAGCCTTGTCCCAGCTGTAATGAAAGGTTCCTCTGGGCTGCAAGAAGAGTAGCTTTGCTCACAGAATATTTGCATCTCAGCTGAATTAGTTAATGTGTGTTGAACACACGGAAAATTGTGAAGGAGTACATAAATGCTAAGGATTGTTATTTATTATTGTCTTGGTGCACAACAGCGGAAACCAGTGCCATTTACAGAGGCGAATTAAGAACAACAGGAGGTCTATCAACATGCTGTGGGTCTGGGGATTTTGTTCATTTGTCTCCCTCACTCCTGTCTCCCCCAGACAGAAATCTCTTCCACTGGACTCCTACAGTCCTCACAGAGCAGTGCTGGCCTTGGCCCAGGGAAGCCTGTCACACTGGACCAGCTCTGCTGGGAGGAGATAAGACCTCCACCTGCAAACCTAGGTTATAGCACTTCTCAACAGCACTCTCTACACTTCAAAGCACTGTCATCACTGCCCTTGAATAGCTAATATTTCCTGCTTAAAATATCTGTTTGGGGCAAAGTAAGACAGAAAATAGAAAAAAAAATAAAGGCATGTACATGTTTTAAGGTAAGGAGAGGGTTAGTTAAAAAAGTTGAGAACTCAGTGACATAAAGAGCACAATAGAGTGATTCCTATACACAAGCAACCTCTTACAAGACTGGTCTCAGCACAAAAGCAGATTTTTAGACACTGATTTCTTCACCTGCATTGTTAAGAAGCCGCTGAGATAAAAAGATGATTTTAAATCTCCTGTATGTGGCTTGGGTGAAGGTGTGAGGGGGATTGTCTAGTTTTTCAAGTAACTCAGCAGTGCCCTCATGCAGAAACAGAATTTAGGTTTAATATCAAAATAATTTTTTAATTGATTTTTCAGACTAACTTCTAACTTAACTCTGCAGCTCTGATGATATGCAAATAGATTTGCTAAATGTTTATATAGCACATATGAATCCCTCCTCAAAACAAATGAAACAGATTTGCTAAATGTTTATATAGCATGTATGAATCCCTCCTCAAAACAAATGAAAATAACTGCACAGACACGGTCATTCTTTGGTATTACAAGCCTGTGCCAAAGGAGTTGTTTTCACTGTAACATTGTTGCCTTAACTGCATACTTTGCACATTCTCAAAATTCACAGGATACTGGGAAAAACTGGAGGTTCAGGGTCATGCTTTTACAGACAACTTAGTACATAAACCAAGCCTCTGATAGATGCTCAATCAAATTGTAAAAGCTCCTTTTTCTCGATAATGCACTTAGATGTGCATTACAGTCTGCACATTAGAAAAAAAACACAGGCATTTAATTCAGCTTGTCAGAGACATGCTGTGCTGGCAGAGACTTGCATTCTTCTTATTTTCCTCAAGTTACTGATTGCTTAGTTGCCCTACTGTCTATGAAATACAGACATTTCAGCAACTCAAGCTTTAAGGGCCTAATATCAAGGGGCCAATATCAATACCTGATCTGCCATTCAGCACACTGTACACAGCTTTCAACAGGCAAATTTCAGACAGAAGGCAACAGAGTCTCTGAAGTGTTGTTACAGTGACATTCCTTTCTCAGTTTGCAGAGCTGCACATTTTTTTCTTAATACCATTCAACCAGAAGTTTAAAATAAACAGCAATTCATGGTCCACGCTGCAACAGAAGCAAACTCTGCTGGTAGTAGCACAAGGACTAACTGCTGTAGAGCATTTGTGTACAGATCTGCATCCATGGGCTTCAGAATCACATAGAACAAAAAGCAGTGAGTTTAGGCAGTCAGAATCAATATAACCATACAGTTCTGAATGCTGGCAAAGGAAAAGGTGTATTTAGGAGATGAGGTTGTTTCCCCCCTCCTCACAGGACAAGCCTTATTTCATTTGAATGCAGCCAGTTAGCTCCTTTGTTTGCATTCAGCTCCAGATTCCTCAGTGCACCAGGCAATCCTGTACGATCAAATTCAAGAGTGGCAATGTAGAAAAAGGTTTACATCAATTGGTCACAAAATACCTACAAGAGCTTGCAAGATCCTGCAAAATGCCCTCTAGAACAGGTTCCTGTCACACTGAGCCAGGGACAGAGATTAGAGTTATCAGCTTTGACACTCAGCAGCAACGTGTCACAAAGGATTAAACCATTACATCATGAAATGTCAGGAAACGCAGCTTTCCTGCTGTTCTACCACTAAGTTATATATTAATTAGTGAGGTACAAAACAAACATGAAGCATCTCCAAGCATGTGCCCATGGATCAGATGTAGCCAGAGCTATTAGCACCAGATTCCTTTCCAAGAGGAGTCACCCAAAGCATCACTGGCACTTCAAGAGATCTATTAAAACAAAAAGAGTACAAGTGCTGCAGCGAAGAGCGCAGAACCTAATTGCGATGTTCATCGTAGCATTTTTGATAGCTGTTTAATACAACTCCTTCCTCACAACCTCAGCACCTGATTTTCTAAACGAGCTCAAATATGCACCACTGAATAAAAACATCCTTCCTTGAGAGAATTGCGGAGCAGTGTCAAAAGACCCTGCAACAGGAACAGGAGAGTTAAGACATTTTAGAACAAAAAAAGCACATGGACCACATAATTTATGAATTCTCACTACATCAGTGGGTAGAGGAAATCCTGCATGGTCTGACTACAAGCCACAGTAGAGAAGATCTAGGCAGACCAATGACATCCCACACATAAACTTCTGGTTTTCATCTAAATAACGACCTTAGAAATGTGTTGTTAGACAGAAGACAAAAAAAAATTAATTACATAATTTCTCTGCCAATCCAATCCCTTATGGTTATCCAGGCAGGACTTCTAGCCTTGGGCATGTCTTGTATTTTACCCTTGCTTTCTGTCCTAAGCTGTTGCCTTCTACTGCTTGGCATTGCCTGACTCTATCCAATTACATCAATATGCACACTACAGACAGGATGCATTCTTTAAACTAATTTGTCCCAATTTTGCTTTGGGATCCCTTCAGTATAAAATGAGATTACTTGCTAGAACTGGGTCAGGTTGTAATCTCTCAGAGGCTGAATTGTACTTGATCTCAAAGCTACTAGATCAACACCCAATGATGGAGCAACTATTTACCTTCACTACTTAAAAGACTTTTTGAGGCAAGACTCTCAAAACCAGACTTCCCTTTCCACCTTCAGTCTCAGAGGGATGCATGATCAAACTCTTCAAATCATGAAGTACAGCAGCACCACAATGTTCCACTATTCCAGCACCACTCCACCTTTCACAGACTGCTGAAGCACAGGAGATGAGCAAGGCTTCTAATAGTACCAAGGCCCTACTACATATTGTTATATTCAGAAACTTGCATAGGTCTATGTAAATCTGGGGGCAGCTCAGAACAGAACAGAGGTCTAGGGTGTCCTGACTCAGTGTTTCACCTATAGAGAACACTGGGTTCTTAGGTGAAATGGATGCCACCCACCTCCTGTTTCTACAAGCTGAAGCCACTCAGTGCTGTGCAAACTTCTGCCCACAGCCCTAAACATGAGTGGGTGGCAGAAGCTACCACTGCTGTTTCAAAGACATGGATATTATGAACCTCAAAGTAACTAATCACCCCCACTCAACAGTATGCAAATTATACTTTTGACACCAGCATTCTTGTAACAAAAAACATTAACCATCTTCTAAATTAAATAGTAGGTTAAAATCATACTGCCCGACAGTTGAAATACAATGCATTAACAGGATTGTTGTAACTTTCTTACCATCAAGTGTTTATTAAAAGTTCCAAAGTCAAACAGGCTTGGGAGCAGGGAGTCTATCTTCTTCAATGCTACAGCACACATTGATTCCCTTACAACCAGAGAGTCACTGAAATAGTGCTCTGAAAGAACTGAAAAAGGTTATCTAATGCAGAAGTACGTGATTCAGGGACCTGTCATGTTGGCTGAGGTATTAAGGCATGGATTAATCCACTCAGTCCAGAACAACTGCAATTTACAGTAAAAGGCAATGCAACAGAACACTAGAAATGAAAGCAAACAGTGGAGTTCTCTTCATGAAACAGAAAAAATCCATAGCAGCATCTGTCAACTGCAACATCAGCTGCTGCTGAAAGATTTTGAACATCTCAAAAACTGCCCTCTGATTGCATTAGCCACAAAAAGTCAACCCCCATATTTTTGTTAGTCAGAGATTAAGAGAGGTTTGTGCTAACAGATGTCATAAACCTTCACTGGATATAAAATCCATACATAAGATGGGGAACCTATGAATTATGTTTGTAAGTTCCAATAAGGCTACAGTTCAGCTGCTGAACTCACATCACACTATGAGTGATCAGGGCAAGACTTGGGCAAATAACTTGAGGCATTCATCTAGAGGTCATTTTTCAGCTCTCTCACCCTTGCTCCCATACAGGCACACTGTTCTTTTTTCAATAAAGGATGTTCTGTGAGTACAACCTCCAAAGCTGCCTTCTGCTTTAGCGCTCATAATAAAGCAGGTCCTCTGCTTTACCAAGGGAAAAAAACAGAGTAGATACCCTTCTTTACTTCCCCAGAACTCCACCTACCCTACTGCTTGTTTCGTACACTAAAGACAGGCAAATTAAAGACAGTCTAAATGCAATCTAGTACGTTGTGCAGATGAACAGACTGTCACTCTCAAGGAATTTTCTCCTGATTCAGAGGACAGCGGGCAAAGCGACCAATGGGCAGAATGAATGGTTTTCTTTTAGGACATGGAACTTAACCCATCCCAGCTCTTGCTAAGGGAAAATCTGTCAGGACGTATGTCACCCTACATATTGCATTCAACTCTTAAGCCTGTCTTTCCACAGGAAATAAGCTACAGCTCTTGCTTTTCAAGTGAGTTTCATACAGCAGCATCACCCAGGTGACAAACTCAACGGTGGGTCATATTTCTTAAACCCAGAGTTAAGAGGTCTATGCCAGAACCTCTCTACCTGCAGCTCACACAGACATGCTTGAAGGTGCAGTTTGTCATCTCAATCACTGCTCACAGTATCATGCTGAAGTAGCCCTTGCAACTGAAGCCCCCATGACTGGAGGTGAAAGCTAATCTCTTGGCCTTAACCACATTTTGTCCTGGCACTTTCTTACCTAACCGACCTTGCAGAGTACAAACAGGCTCTGACCTGGGCAGAGAAAGGTTTCAGAGATGTGCCTGGGAAAACCATCTTTGCAGCAAAAGGACTGGGACATGCACTAAAGGTGCACCTAAATGCAAGAGTGTACATGTCAAGGCCCAAGAAAAGATGCAAAAGTTTCAGCTGTACAGGAGACAGACCAAGCAGGAACCTGGCATTTGTCAAATAAAAATTAAGACAGACAATCCCAACTATCCAAAAGACGTGCACAGCTTGGAGATTCCCTTTGAGAAGTCCAGGCAGGACTCTTAGCTCCTCAGTCTCCTTTAGACTGGACATTGCCTGTGGGCTATTCTGGGTCTCCAAGTGCACATCCACTCTGTAGATTAACAAAGCTATAATAAAACATGTCCTCCAGCCTTCCTGAGCAATGTTCTATTTGCCTTTAAATTAGCTTCACCTATAAAAGTAGCCAGCTGCCTAAAAGAAAGTTGAACAACTGGTTTCTGACTAGAATTGCTCTGAATGTTTTAGCATTCATGCAAAGTCATGTGGGGAAAAAAAAGGAAAAGTCAAAACCCCAACAACTCTTGTATCCTGGTTACCATCCTCCACTATAATTATAAAATTGCCCTTAAAACATAATTGCATAATTGAGCTTGGCAAGTATTCACCCAAATCTTTTACAAATATTTCCACAGACAGAAGGAACAGGCAGTGGGCAGTCTGACAAGCCTGCCATGAGAATTTGTGCCCTTAGGACATGTTCCTAGCTGTTACACTAAATACTTTACATCACAGGCTAATGTTTCAAAACAGTAGTTGAGCAAGTGAAGTACCAGCATCTTAAAACAAATTGAGAGAAAGATTTTCAAGAATTTTCACTGACATATACATGGAGCAGCAATCCCTTTGAACAAAGAGACAGAGGAAGCTACCAAACCTTTTTAACTAGTTACACAGACAGAATTCCCAGTGAGATGAAATCGGTTGATTTTTGGCAGGTACAACCAAACAGAAGCTAACAATGCCTTGCTAGGGTTACTTTACCAGTTTAGCACACTGTCCCCTAAGAAAAAAAAACAAACCACCAAGAAATCCCCACAACCTCAAATGCAAACACAGAAACATGTGGCTTGCAGGGAGAGGAGACCCAACCGGAGCCAGAAATGAAATCTGCAATACAGTAAGGTTGCTTTTAACAGCTGTGCATTATGCATTCAACAGCACAGGGAATGCCAGCAGGGAGCCTTTATTAACATAGGCCTCAGAGTACAGTGTGCTCCTATCATGATTGGCCTCTCTTGAGAAAAGGCACACACACACAAAAGACTTAACCCTAGAGAGATCACTCCAATCCGGCTGCTATTTCATCAGCTCAACACTACAACAGAAACCAGAGAATTTCCATGATGTATCATAGACAAACAGGTAACACTTCCAACAATGTCTAAAATCTTACCTACAATAGGTTTCATCAGCAAGTTATGACAGGTAGGAAAAGGGAGAAAAAATGCCACACAAACCCACACAACAGTCATACTGCCAATGTTGTTTGCTACACAGACCTCGGGTACAGCGGAGGACTGCAAAATGCTTCTCTTGCAGAAGCTGCTGATAAAAGCAAACTGTTGTCAGGACACCTGTGCTCTCAGCACAGCAACCTGCACCTTCACTGCGTGTATTTTAGGGGCTCATCAGTCCAAGAAGCAGCTGGAAGCCCTGCTACAGATGCAGGGGCTCAGCAGGGTAACACACTCCATTTGGGAAGTTGGTATTGGCAGCAGAAATCATTTGCTGATGCCAGCTCTGAGACTTGTCTCTATCACGAACACTTGCTAGCACACCCAGCACAGCACTGGGCAGACACCAGAGAACTAGGAAGTGCTCTCAGGATAGGCTCACCACCTCCCTTGTATCAGGTCCTGAGACAAGCTCTCGAGAGGTCTTGTCAACAGGTCTAAGTTGCAGCTGGCCGCAGATCCTCAAGGTGTGGCCTGTCCTGGTAGGCAGGTCCCGCAGAAGTGAGATGTAACCACTGAAGTGACAGAAAGATAGCCTAGAGGCCTTAAAAAACCAAAAGGCCACTTTAGCACTAATTTAAACCAGTCCTTTCCCTAACTGGGGCAGAGTGGGACATGACAATGAGACGAATGACAATGGCACTAAATGTCCTAAGCATCCCTTTTCTGTCTCTACAGAGAAGTTCCATGATAGGAAAGGAAAACAAAATACCAATCTGAAGAGCCTGAAAACTGCTCTGGATAACTGAACATGTGGAGGAAATAGCTCTATATAGTCTGCATTTATTCATATCTCCTTGCTCTTTTCTCTTGTCAATAAGTAAACACAAGAGTCGATATCCCTAATAACATGAGCTGGTCTGAGGCAGCAATAGCACTAGAAATTTCCAGGGGTTATTTAATGTGCAATGTTTGACTTCCCAAGAGCATAATATATAGCTTTTTAAGCCTAGCGCATCTGTGCATTGCAGCACTTTTTTACTTAGGTGATGAACAGATAGAGACAGGTAGTGTTTATTAAGGAAGTTTCCTGGAAGTACCTGTACAGCAAGAACAATACTTTCTAGGTCAGGTACCCCTAGAAGGTTTTTAATATGAGTGCTATGCACCTCTCATCACAATAGCAGGAAGCGTTTTAAGAATCAAAATATCATCGACTGTAATATTATGACTTGATAAAATATTCCTTTATCACTCTTTAAGCACAAAAACCCCAAAACCGAGTCATGGGGAGAATAAGTAATTATCTCCTTTCACAACTAGCAGGCAGAGACTTGGTCTCTCCAGCTCTCTCAGCCAGCCTCCTGCACGGAACACAAGACTCACTTTTCTCCACTCTTTTTATTGATTAATACAGCCTTCCCCTCCTTTGAAGCTCAGTTATACCTGAGTCAAAGAGACAAGTATTTATCAGGCACAGCTCATACAAGAAGTTACCCAGCAAAGGCACCAAAAGACACCTGTTGTTTCGGTGTAGGGTGTTGGCAAGACCATATGGTCTAGGGGACTGTGAATGGGACTGTGAATGCCCAGAACTGCCCACATTTAGAAAATACTCACTCACTGGAGAGGTAGGACATTTACAGTACTGTTCTAATGCTTGAGGCACAAGATTTTGGTAAAAGGCATGACAAATAGTACCCTCCTTAATTTTCTCATAGCCCAATTCTTTAGATCTCCCGGAGTTCAATTGCTAATAGCCAGGGCAAGACAACAGAGATGAAAAAGAGTTAATACAAATAGAAAGCAAAGATCTGACCTAGAGGGCAAGCCATGCAGAGTACAAACATCCAAGAATCTGCACAAGGTCTCCTCACCTATCATTCATCCACCAATTACACAGCAATGTAATTAAGTCAGGAAAGCTACGTTTAATTTTCCTATCATCACCCGATGAGATAAGAGCAGTACGTATGGGAGGGATCAGGCACAGGGGAAAGAGCTATTTATTAATAAGTTAAATCCTTTTAGATTCAAGAGACTCTCTGGCTAAGAAGGATCTGATCCACAAACACAACTTCTGGGTCTAACGCAGGCAAATCAGACATCCCATCTCCATTTTTGTCCTGGTCCTCAAGTCTCTTCTTTTATTCAGAAATGAGACTTATTGAAAATTACCAGGCACAACTTACACAGAAATGCAGCTTTTGTTTCAACCCCACGTTTAATCTATACATTTAAAACTGAAGAATGCTCATCATTATATTAACAAAGATGACCACGTTAATTGATGTTATTTCTAAACAGCCTAAGGCTCCCTGTTTCATGAACAGCAAGGACTTAGGTGTATTTGCAGAAATACCAGGCATGCTCCAGTTCATTTTTCTGTCTTTCTTCTATTGCCTCCTCCTGCATGAGGCAGGAAGAAATGCTGTGGTCCTTCTACTCTGCAAAGACTATTAATGCTTAAACAGGATCATACAAAGCTTTCTCTACTTGCTAGACACACATCCCAAACTGCTGCTATGGCTGTTTTCTATCCATTCTTCTTTGCTTCATCCCATCCAGCCATGCTTCCTCAGACAGTTATTTAGAGCCCTGACTGAAAAAAGTATCAGATCATAACAGTTGATGATTTCCACCAGATCAGGTTTTCAATAACAAATATTCTACAGGCTTTGATGCAACCATTGCTTCACCACATCTTTTTTTTTTTTTTAACCAGGAAGGGAAAAATATTTATAACAGCGACTAAAAATATACATGCTACTGACTTTTCAACTTGTTGTCCTTGTTCTCAAGCTAAATTTAGTCTGCTGTATCCTGTCCAGCTCTTGATGAAAAAGCAATACACAAATAATAACTATTGCAATAGGATAGCTCTGAGTTTCTGGATGAGAAAAGTGATGTGGTTTATTCACAGTGTACTCACATACCATACACCTGGTTTGTGCTTATGCTTCAAGGGTATATGTACACCTCTGAGCTACAAAAAAACCATTCACTGGCCAAAGCAGCTGTTTATACATGTTCTTATTTTACACGCAAACCCGTCTGAGATAATGATTCAAATTTGGATGACTGATTCCAAGGTCTAATCTGCATGTTAAAGAGCATCCTTTTGTATCCTGAAGGCTCTCGTTTGTGTGAGTGATTTCTTAGTCAAGTCAAGGTAAATATTTATCAGAAATTGACTACTGAGAGATTCAGAGCTGTTAGTCATTCTACTGTTACTCTTCAGAAGCCTTAGTCATGCCAGAGCCCAGGCGATTTCTGCCAGGGCCAACACGTTTCAGCACGGCTCAAGGATCCCTGCCCGCCACTCCAAGTTTCACG
>NW_008667997.1:31532-31859 GCF_000695815.1 Acanthisitta chloris
ACGCCGGTGAGGACTCCCCAGCCACAGTCTCACTTGCTCCACTCGCAGCGAGTTTCGCAACCTAAGCAAGAAAGGCAGTTCAGACCATGCTCCTGTACAAGCATCAGCCTGTCTGATAACCAAAATAAGCAGTCCAGAAAAAAATACCACTGTTTCCTACAGCCTTAATAGTTAAGGGGAAAAACAATAGTCAGGCTCGCCTCGCCTCTAGCCCTGCCGGCAGCCTACACACACATCGCCGCCCAAGGCTAAGGGGAGAGGACGGGAAAACAGAGTTTGAGGCGCTGAGCCGAGCGGCGCGGCCGGAGAGCCCTGCCCGGTGCCCCC
>NW_008667998.1:0-11499 GCF_000695815.1 Acanthisitta chloris
ATATGTGTCTGTGTGTATACATATTTCCCATGCCATTTTTGCTTTGTGCAAAGTACTCTTATGGGTTTTTAAATATATATATGTCAGTACATATATATGAATGTGTTTAGAAAGACTAGAAGTCCTGCATGGTGTTGCATGTGTCTTTGTTATTACAAAGTGACTGGTACATTATATTTATTAAAAATCAATATGTCTTTTACAGATACATCCCCTAGATATTGCTGTCTTAATGTTCTGCCTCTAAAGAATGAGACTCTCCCATTCAGCCAAAATACAATTTTCTAGCTTGAACTCTTGGACTCAATTTGTTTTTAAAGAGAAGTCATCCATAACAGTAACAGATATGGTGCCAGTTTCTTTAAAAGGAAAGAAAAGAGTCTATTTTGGAGATTTAAGGTAAAAATATTGGGACAGTGCAGGAGCAGCGCACAGTGCACACAAGATTATTTTGCTTATTAATTTCTAAGCAGCTGGATTCATGCTAGTTTGATATAGTATAACTAAATGAAGTACTCAGAACAGGCATAATCCTGAATCTTGCACAGGCTAGATCATTGGTTAGAAGAAATAGGTGGATGTGAGTAAAAGCAGAGTCCTGACAAAACCCAGTGAGGTTTTTTTCTCTGACTCAGGCCTGGTTTTAAAGGCATGGATATAGGCAGATCTATGGCCTTTGCACTGCTTTAGTCACATGAAAACCCCTTCTGGTCTGGAACCTGCAATGGGCAGGTTGACGTACCAGGCACTTTGCTCTTGTGAGCCATATACACATCCAGGAGCACAATGCTCCCCAGTGCTCCTATAGGTCTCTCTGACCTTCAATTTCTCCTTGGGAGTACTTCTGGGGCTCTGTGCCAGTGTTGGCTAGGCCTTTGACATCAGGGATATAGAGCTTGTTTGATCAAATATTTGTGCTGCATAAAGGGAGCAATGCTGCTTTCATACCTTGGAGAATTCTTCAGTGGGTCCAGTTCAGAACTCATTTTTGCATGAGACTATGAGACCTTCTATATTTTTCTCTCAGGGAAGGGTCAGATTGGACATTAGGAAGAATTTCTTCATGGGTTTTCAAGTTTTGAAACAGATTGCCCAGGGAGGTGGTGGAGTCACCATCCCTGGAAGTGTTCAAGAACTGACTGGACATGGAACTTTGTGCTGTGGTCTTGTTGACAGACCGGTGTTCAGTCAAAGGCTGGACTTGATGATCTTGGAGATCTTTTCCAATATAAATTATTCTGTGTCATTCTGTGGCCAGAAATGACCAGTAGCAGACTCCTGAAGACAAGTATAAGACCAAAGTAAATGTGAAGAGATACTTTCCCAAAACACTTCAATTTCCAGCAGTCTGTGCTGCAAAGACATCCTCTGATGGATTTTTCTTCCATGAATTTTTCCTATTTTTGTTGTTAATTTATGTAAGCACTCAGCATCTAAATACCTGGGAGCAAAGAGTTGCTCAGCTTACCTGTATATTAAATTTAGAAATCTGTATATTAGATTTAGGCATAGCATTAAGATAAAACTGCCAGGCATTGAATGGCATTTAGGTTATCAACTTGAAGCCCAGGCAGACAAATTCTTGGTGTTCAGTAATAAAGGCAATTTCTTAAGGCAGGAATTGCAGTCTCTCAAAATGTGCTAGCTTCATAGGTGGACTATCTCTTGTTAATTCTAGGAATAGCTATTCCACATGCATTTGGGTTAGTAGTTCACTTGTCCCAGTCTACCCATCGTCTTCAGTTTGTTATTCATAAGGAAAAGTTTTCTAGCACAACAGGAGTCTGATTGGCAAATGGGGCTCTTCTATGCTATCACAAATTGAGTAATAAAAGGCTGGCTCAGTAATCTGTCCCCAGTTGCTGTGCTGAAACTCCCAGTATGTCCTTTGTCAGGTTGGAAATTGGATTGCATGACTTGGGCTTTAAGAAGTAGTTGGAAGAAGACAAATTTTAAATATTGTCAATTCTCAAAGGTTTCCCTACTTCTATGTACCAACACAGCAGTCCAACTGCTGAATTTCTAGTAGATTTCTGCTTGTCATGTTATACCGTTAACTAAGTAGTCTATAAAGGCAGTAATGTTATAGTACTTGTGGAAAATTATTGGAGACTGACATAAATGAACTCAAACAGAAGACACATTGAAGGAAAATAGTTGAGGAAAGATTGTAACTATCAGTCCACACAACCCATTGCAAATGTATATACAATATCACTATTTTATTTGTATTGCTATTGTAAAAAGTGAGGGAAATACTGTCTAGGGAGGTTTTAATGCCAAAAACTGACTTGTTTAGTTCTTTGTCCAGTTCTTTGTCCTGAGTGGAAGTTTTCACTGTCATGAAATAGGAATACAAAGGCAGCAAAAAGTCATTTACTGTGTTGACCCAATAAAGAAATCCACCTTTGGGTCCATGAAAAGCTGACAAAGAAAATCACTGACAAATTTCTCTTCCAACCTACAAACTGCTAATAAAATGTACAGCAAAAGAAACTTATCAGCCAGAGGGTTCTTTCCAGTAGTCTAAACATCTACAGTAAATTCCATACATGCTGTTCAGTTAAGTTCAAATGATCTGAATTATTGAATATGACAGAGAAAACCATCCTCATCTTAAAAAGAGCTACAGACTCCTAGGGGCTGTTGAATTCAGGGAACAGAAGTAGTGCCAGATCCTTCTGGTGCCATTCCACTGATGTCAACAGACTTCCATCAGCATATGTGACAGCAGAATTTAACTCCTCATTTTTATGTAGAAGTCTCTACAGTAATATTAAGCCAGGCCATTGCATGCTGAATTTAAAAATGTCAGTTCCCTAAGAACTATCTGTAGACCAAAGAATAATATATGTATATAAAAGAAAAGCCGTATTTAAACCTCAAACTTGTTTCAGACATTTTAGAAAAATATGTCATCTAACAAAATACTTGCATTTAAGTAAAAAATGTAGCAAATCTCTTAAGGCAAAAATAAAATTAACCAAAAATGTGTTTCTAGATGTAACTTTCACACATGGAAAATATGCTGAATATGCACCAAGTTCAGTGTATTGTGAAACCTTCACCTACTGAGTGTTCCGCATGCAGCTTTATGTGACTTAAACCATATTCAGTCACAGAAACTGTATCCTCAGCTGAGAGACCAATAACAATTATCACTGAACAAATGTTTAGCAGCTGAATTCTTTTCATCCATCCCACCCTGGAGAGTTTTCAGCCTAGGTAGAAAAGGCAAAAAGGACCATACAGGAGATCTGTCTCAGGCCAGTTTTACAGTCACCATCTGGTGATTGTCATCCAAAGTCCATTGCAGTAAATTCAAACACACCTGGCAACACTCTTCCCTGGATCTTCCCTGGGATTAATTCAATCTCTTTATACTGATATTTTTCAGGAATGATTCCCATGTGGAGTTTGGCATGCAGGAAATTCCAGGATTCACTCTGAGTAGTCAGGTTGAATGCAGCCATCCTTTGAAGGGTGAAGCAGTTTGCAGCATAGGCAGTGAACACTCTTTAAATTGGTTCTTGAAGCCTAGGGATGTTTCTGATGAAGTCTGTTTAAATGCTTGTGTAAGTGCCTAGTTTCCATTTAGTCCACTTCTCCATTAAGGACATATAGGGCACCAATAAAATGCAGAATGAAGGAGCATTGTGGTTCCTTTTGGGGCTCTGACCTGCAACCCTTAGCATCAAGCACATGATCCATCCTCAGATTACATGCCAAGTATATAAATTCATTACATCATGGATTATGTAACCAGCTGATATAAGGGTGAATTTTTATTATTTTTTTTTAAAAAAAGGTATTTGATTTGTGTTCCCAAGCCTGAAATTGTTCATAAATTTATCCTTTATATAATGTCCATCTACCAGTCCCCTGGTGGTCAGGTCAAGCAGTTTTACCATTTCTATCATCAGATATATGTGCAAGTCTAGAGTTTTGATTCCTAGATCCTAATGAAACAGCACAATTTAGGTGACATAACCTTCAGCAAAAGAGTGGCAACACTGACATGTTTACTCTTGCCTTTCACTAAGGAAAGAGCCTAGAATAACTGTGTTCCTGATGTAGATCATAGAATTATAGAATGGCCTGGGTTGGAAGGGACCTTAAAAAGCATCTACTTATTGCAAATGTATATGTTGATCTTTCTTGTCCAAAGTTAACAAATAACAGAGCTGAAGAGCAACCTGGGATTGTGTTCTCTGATTTCCGTGCTATAAATATAACTAAAATTTTGGGGTTGTTTCTAAACTTGATTAATTTCTTTATTATAAAAATGCATAGTATGTATAAAACTGCTGCATGCATGAGCTTCATTGAGACAAAATCAAGATATTGGTTGTGTGCAATTATTAAAAATTCTATGCCAGTCTCAAAGAATAATTTCTGGGGTTTTTTTTTCATCCAAACAAAAATCAGCATGATTAATTATCCCCTAACCACTCTGTCAGCTATATACACTATTTCTGCTTGATGCCTGTTCCTAACAGTTTTTCAGTCTTGCTCTGCATTTTTAGAGAGCAGCTGAGTCCTACTCCAGGACATCCTGCAAGAAAAACAAACAAACCAAAACAATAGTGAACTTTAATGTGTTTATATGCAATTTACCCAATGAATGAACATTTTTCCTAGATTAATGGATTCATTTTTGCAAAGTCCCATCAGATATCTGACTCTTTATCAGTTTAGTATGAGGAGTAAAGAGGAATAATGTATTCAGTGAAGATAAACCAGTTCAGAAAGTAAATAAACAGAAAAATAAATGCCTTACCAAAAGCTATCAAGAACACAAAAAACTGTATTACACTGATTAGAAGCTTGAGTAGAAAAAAAATGCTAAATCTGAAACTGACTTTGCTTTTGTAATTTTCAATTTTATGCCATAGATTCAGTTCCTAACAAATAAACAAGTGTGGATGCTGCACTGAAAAACTGCTTTAGGATGCATCTTCACCACATTGTGGATCTAGGTTTTCCATGAGAGAAATATCTAAGCGCAATCAATCCTGTCTTCATGATCAGGATAAAAGGGACATAGCTATCTTTTTTCACTTGAGTCCACCTGATTTTAATTTTTCCAACTGAGGATATTGTAAGGACATTGCACAGCATATATTATTGTGCAATGTATGCTCTCTCCTTTTGTTGTCATTGGCAGAAATCCTCATGCTGATTTTTCAGAAGGTAATTGTCTTTTCCATGAAGAGTCAGTCCCTGTTAATTATTGTGAAATGTCAGCTGTATTTGAGATGGTTGTAGGAAGAATTTCAAGGCAGGATTGCCTTTTGTTGTTCACTTAGTACAGAATGCTGGAGCTGCTAAACTCACTACAGAAGCAGAAGGTGTTGGAATGACTTTATGGTAAAAGTGACAGATTTTGGTAGTTGTGAATGAATGTAGCCATTGATTTCAAAACAGGTATATTGAGATATCTGTTAGAGCCATAGATATCCAGAACTATTACTGATGAAATAAATAAAAAAACGAAAATGTTTTCAGAACCAAATTATAAGCAGGAAAATATGAACTGAGGAATGGAAATGTCATTAATTTTCTCAAGGGCATAAAATACAATTTAAATCTATTTTTTAAAATAAATATTTAATCAGATTTCAGGAACCCAATGCTTTCTCATAAAACATGAAACTTTTGATACCGTTAGACTGAAAATAGCTGACTAACTTCTAAAGAAGTGTAAGAACACTTCCTTGTATGGTGCATTCAATTGTATCAGAGATTCAAAGTGTGTTTTGTAAATTACAGTAAATATTTTTCAACAGTGTATAAAAAAACAAACTCAAAATCTGGACATATAATATATGGAAACTGTTATGGCTACTATCTTTTTATGAGGGATCAAAAAATATCCTGGATTTAAGGATCATTTAAAACAAAATAAAATTTTAATCAACATTTCATTGGTAATTTTATTTTTAATCACACTGTCAAAGAGAATGGAAGTCCTGAGTCAAATTTCATTTTGTTTAATATATAGGATGATGAATTCTTTTGGAAAAGAAGCAGTTAGGACTAAGTAGCAGGCATCACACAGTGTGATGCAACAATTTAAGGCAAACCTGGTTTCTAAATACATCATTCAGCTAAGAAAAATTTCCTTCTTCCATATGTACTTCTTAGATATGGTTGAAATGCTAAATCACCTACTTTCAGAAAATGTCAGCAAATGTTTTAGTTCAGAATGAGAACATATTTCCAAATTTTATTGCAAAAATAAAAAAAGATGTTATTTAGCAATATTACTTAGAAATTATGCAGTTTAGATTTTGATCCTTTTTCA
The DNA here is from genome assembly GCF_000695815.1 of Acanthisitta chloris. Taxonomy (NCBI): domain Eukaryota; kingdom Metazoa; phylum Chordata; class Aves; order Passeriformes; family Acanthisittidae; genus Acanthisitta; species Acanthisitta chloris. Next base: position 6,308 of record NW_008667998.1, read on the forward strand.
TACTTTTCACTTTTCTTGTGTTGTATGTGATTAAAAAAATCTGTTAATATGCAACACTGCATGAAAAGATCAAGAGTGTTATGTTCATTTTTTTTTTAACCACGGAAAGAACACTACTATTCCGTTAAGTTAGCTGTAAGCATTTTTGTCATATCAAAATGTCTCTTCTTGACTCTGAGGATGTCCTTCGTCTGTCATGTCTCTCACACTGTGTGCTTTTATTTTCAGATTAGCTTCACCAGTGATTTTTCAAAACTGGGACCATGTCCTGGAAAATTGGTAGACAATCTTCCTAAAGGAGGAACCAACATAAACCACATCAATTTTTTTTTGACGAATCATAGACCCATTCCATAGACATGGAATAATTTATGATGGAGAGAACCTCAAAAGGTGTCTAATCCAACATTTTGCTCAAACTGGGGTCAGCTCTGGGGTCAGACCAAGTTTCTTAGGTGCTTATCTAGTCAGGATTAAAAACCTCCAAGGGTGAGATTGCAAAAGCTCCTTGGACAACCTGCACCTCTATGTGATTGGCCACATAGTAAAAAAAAATTATATCTAGTCTGAATCTTTCTTGTTGCAATATTCCTGTTCTCTCTTCGTCACCCACCAGACACTGCTGTGATGGGCCTGACTTGTGTCTTCTCACTGACTCAACTGCTATCAGATTCCCCCACACCTTTCTCTTCTTCAGGTTTAACAAGCCCAATTTCCTCAGTTTCTCTTCATGGGCTGCATCCTTCAGCCCCTCCACCATACTATTAAAATATTTTTTAAATTAACACTTCAGAGAAATCTCCTAAGAGTCCATGCTCATTGTGATTTATTTATTTTTTAATAGAAGGATGCTTCATTCTACCCACAGATTATGTTGCTGTGGATTACTCCAAGATCATAACCACCTCCTCTTGTATATGTTTGAATGCATTTCATCTGCATGCTCTAAGATCAAATCTTACTCCACATCCTTTTTTAATTCTTCTGGAGATTCCTTTTTTGAGATTGTAAATTCTACAAGTTTTGCTTTTATGAGGAAAAGCATTCTTACGTTCACAGCAATGATAGTAACTATGCCCACATTAGCCTCTGTTACATTAAATAACCCTCACTTATAGTTCATGATCCTGCTATCCTCTAAATTGACAGGTCCCTCCCTCATCACACTGAGGATGTGTCTACCACCTGAAGGGAACTCTGAGCATGTAAAGGTTTCCTAAGCAGATCCCCATCTCCTCTACTGAGCTGAGCATTCTGCCACCCATGGCAAATAAATATTAGGGACACTTCTGATTGCTGACCTGCCCACTCTGGTTTGCTTGTAAAATATTAGCAGCAAATATTGCTCTCTATGTGCACCTTGAAACCACAAAAAGTATGTGAACGAATTCACCCACTGATCCAATGAATTGAATCTTTCATCCTTAGAGCCAATATAATTGAATTGGCTGTTATGGTGGCTGTTTTCAATTATTGCCTCAGAATTTATTGGCTTGTCTTCCTGCTAAGGACCTTGAGAGTTAGGCAGGGAATTCTGTCCTTAAGAAAAGTGTTGTGATAGATAGTCTTAGTTACATTTTAACAATTAATATAATCGTGGTTAAAAGTATACCTTGGCCTATTGCCATTGCCGAGCAGCACCTGAAGCAGCAGTCAGGTGGGACCTAAAATGGTGGTAGATAGCCACACCCAATATATTTACTTATAATCCTGATCAATAAAGTTCATTATGTCTAGAAAGTTGTTTGTCCCATCCTAAGTTTAGATATCTCAAGATGTGACCTGCTTCTTGCATCCAGTGGTGAGAAAGCATTGCCACTGGATGGTGGGTTAGCAAGGAAAAGAGACGAGAAGAGCCATGCCAGGGGAACTGCAGGGAATTTGTGGCAAGTATACCTGATGTAGAGCTGGACTTTACATAAATAATGGGTTTCTCATTTTAGCACATCCATGGAAATCCAGCAACAAACCCCTGCTAGCCTTTGAGGACAAATTTTGGTGGTGATGGCTGTGGAATTAACAGGAGCTCTGTGCAAGTCAGCACTTGAATGCAATTCCAGGATGGCAAGAGGGTTTTGTAACCTCAGCTGCACAATCCACAGTCCATAATATTTTTGGGGATTTAAGCCAGCTAATTTAAAGCTAGTCTGGGCATCCTGCAAACCCCAGTCATACACATAAACATGGGACAGACAGACTTTCCATAGAAACAACCTGTTCCATCTTGCCTTTGCTGCTGATGGCAAGATTGGAGGAGAAATCCAGTCTGTGCAGCCAGAGCAGTCTGTGACCTTCACTGAGAAGAGACGTTGTGAGGGAAACAGGGTGTGAAATTGGAGTTACCTGCTGTAATTTTGCAAAATTAAAATGAGATGAGCAGCCAGTGTTCCCAGCCAGCTCCTTGCAGATCAGAGCTGGGTTGCTCTGTTCCAGCAGCTAACAGGCATGTTGGTAATGAAACAGACTCGCAAGCTGACATCGCTTTCCCTGTGAAATGCCATTCCCTTGCAAAGCTGTTGCCCTTGATAAAAAGGGATCAGAGGGTCATACTCCTCTCTCTGCTGAAAGTTTATTACACAGGCAGATGCTCAAGTAAAACTTTTTAGGATGTTTACTTTGTCTAGCATCCATCTCCTGCCAAATGTCCAGTTTGATGTGCCACCTGAATTGGCAGGTGTTGAAGCCATGACTGCTTTATTTTTTTTTATTTTTCTTTTCCTTTATATTTTTTCCCTTTCTCTTTCTCCTTTTACATTTTTATTTTCCTTTTTCTCTTTTAGCTTTAAGTATACAGCACTGTGTTCATTTGATTACTTCATAAACTCTCTTTTGAACCCTCATTTTTAATGTCTCTGACTCTTTTGAATTCTATTAGCCTACCCCTCACTATCATCCTGGCACTCAGAGCCAGTGTGACATGCAGTGATGTGAAAGCAACTAAAAGGGCAATGCTCTTTTAAGGCATTAGTGCTTGTCAGAAGACTACTGCTATGGACCATGCTTAAACCATATGCATAAAATACTATATTCCCCACTTAAACCCTAAAAGGACCGAAAAAGAACAAGTGAAGTTACACCAAAATTTTAAAAAAATTACCCTTGTGAATTTGATTACATTCTGCCTTGCCACACAAGAAGGTAGCAGGAAGGCACTAGATGGTTTATGGCATTTACTGAGTCATTCTTTGTGCTTCTCACTGACCTGCTGCAATCTGATTCTGGCCCTGTGCGCTGCTGTGAGGAAAATGAGGACTATTCAGAAGTGCTCAACAATATTACTCAATCACAAATGATGAATTTGTAATCTGTGATGGTACAAGTCCATGTGTTGTTAAATCTTTGTGTAACTAACAGGGCAAATTTATGTGAGTTAGCCAGCTGAGTCTCCCATTGCCCTGCCAACTGTATGTAATTAATTCTGTGCTAACAGATTATAGTGATTTGCGAGGTTACTACATGAAGATATATTCCTAAATTAGATATTATATAGATATTAAGTCTCCCTCTGTTTTACCCAAACACACATGCATGTTTTTCATCCATATACCTATAGCCAAAAAATGTTACTTCAAATGCATCATACAGACATAATCTATAATTAATATGAAAATGGTGACAAAATTCACACTAGATTAATTTTTTTATTTTGCTGAGGGCAAGGAACCGTCATTACTGGTTTGCTTCTGGTGTAAAACCAACCCAAATCAGTGAAATAAAAGAATCATAGTAGTCTACATGCAATTAGAAATTATTATCTGTATAGTTATTATTTGATTGCTAGAACAGTTCAGTGGGAGGCTGTCTCAGAGAAACATGTGGTCCTACAACTGCTGGGGCCTTCCACAGCTCATCTAACTTAGGAATGTGTATTAGGACAAGGAAGAATGGCTTTAAACTGAAAGAGGGCAGGTTTAGATTGAATATTAGAAAGAAATTCTTCTCTGTGAGGATAAGGCATTGGCACAAGTTGCTCAGAGAAGCAGTGGCTGTTCCATGCCTGAAAATATTCAAGACCATGTTGGATGGGGCTCTGAGCAACCTAGTCTAGTAAAAGGTGTCCCTGACCATGGCAGGGGGTTGGAACTAGATTATCCTTGAAGTTTCTTCCAACCCAAACCATTCTATCATTCTGTGCTTCACAAAAGAGAAAAGTAATTTAATTTGGTTTCATTCCAGTTACAGGTTAGAACTACGAAGTCATCAATCCTATGTCTGTCAATCAACCCAGATTCTTTCCTTGCAGAATGTTTATTTCATTCTGAGAAAGCCTGAAAAAGCCTCATCTTCACACTGTTTTTGAATCCTGCTTAAGCTCTACCTGCACTCCCAGCTCTCTATCCCACCTCTTACCTCACCTACATAGACTGACCCAGGAGGTAGCTTTGGAGGATGCCCAACACACAGCGCCTGGGCCACAACCAGGCTCTGCTTCAGCAGCAATAGTTACATGAGAAAAACATTACTAAGGCTTCAAAAAATTAATATCTAGTTTCCTCCTCACCTGTAGGGACAAACTACACATCACAGATGAATGCTGCAACCAACCTGATATGAAAGGTATATGGTGAGAGCAACACTCATCACTTATCTTCTAAGCACTGATGCTTTTCAAGCAATTACAACTCACATCCTTCCTCAGCCAGGCATGTGCCCTAACCACTAGACAGAATAATGATTCTTTTTGCTTCTTCCCTGTAGCCCGATGAATCTTTAATTATTTCATTAAAACTGGATCAGCTTCAGCAAGAAGACTTGTCATAGCCTCCCATTTTGGTGACTAAATTTATTGCCATTAATCTGTTGCTAGGAGCTCTTTACTGCTTCTAGCTTGCTTGGTTAAAGAAGTTTTGCTGACATGATTGTGTTGGCTCTTCATCTGCCAGTTTGTCCTTCAGTTCGAACTTCTGGATCTGTTGACCAATTTATTCAAGCTTGAAAGAAGGATAGAAGTTTTGTAGATAATTGAGTACTGGCAAACATTATAAAGATAGACAGGTGGATAGAGAGGAAAAGATTAATCAATTTGAAAACGGAAGAGGAGGCAGAACTCCAGTGTCAGCCCTTTTGCTCAGCAGTGGAATTGCTTCATGTTGCAACTTGACTGCAGCTATCCCTCTGCTGCCTCTTGTGCAATGGTGCGACACTTGGTGGTGGGAAGAGTAACACAGTAAATTTCAAATTCTAGCAGTGCA
>NW_008667998.1:11516-20492 GCF_000695815.1 Acanthisitta chloris
AAACTCTCTTCCTTCAGAACTGCATGCCCCAGGGAGTTAAATGAGATGATGTTGTTGGTTCTGGTCTGTCTGCTACTTCTGTACTGTTCTTACAATGTTTATACAAAGTCATGACAATTTAGCTTTTTAAGATTGTTGATAACAGTGATGATTCAGAAAATGTTATTATCACTATGACCTGTTAACAGAAGAGAAAAATCCCAGCTGGATTCTCAGATCTTGGTTTATCAGTACTTTCCTACTACTAAGAAAAAAATAAAACTTATTAAAAATGGATATGGAGGACCTGGAAACACTATGACTTTATTGTAGGAAGTACCTTAAGCAATATTTTGAAGAAAATAATAAAATATTCAAGGTTCACACTTGATATCTGGAGTAGGACTAAATAGAAAAGAAGAAAGGAAACATGCAGGTAGGAAAGCAAACTTTGCTTTGATAGGGAAATGAAATGATATATTAGGGGCAGTATTAAACTTCCTTCAGTTGAACTGTGTTGGGGTACTTCATCAAGATTTTTTTTTCTCTTTGCAGCAGTGTCATTTGAGATGAGTCCTGAGTACATCAGAAGATCTTTCCAGGATGGGAAAAGAGAGATGAAATACCTGATCTTGGGAAGAAATGCTGGTAATCTCATGCTTTCCCAAGTATCTTGAAATGTACAAAGATTTTCTTTTCATTTCTCTGTTTGTATCTCCCTTAAGGACCTGGGATTTGATATCTCATTTTCTTCCATACCAATGATAAACCCATTGAAATCTTCATTTCAATTAGTCTAACTTTCATTGACTCCTCCAATTATTCTAGATGGTGGATTTTACCCAGTTTCATTTATCAAGTCCCAGAGCTATCTTACCTTTCTGATGCTTATATTATCCTAAATACATCTGTACCCTGCCCCCCTCAAATTATTTAATTTACTCATTAACCAAATTTGCAGTGAGAGGGCCAATCATTCAATTCACATGTGAGTTTATTTATAACTTGTTGGTTCAGTTACTTGGAAAGCTGGATGAGGCCTAGTCTGGCTCTCTCCTCTCTTTGGCTCTCAGTGATGCTGTGTTGTTTTTTAGTGCACTGACTCTAAAAGGTATGTACTATAACTGATTTAGTTTAAAATGTGATAACCTAGATCATGAAAGTGAACTACTATATTGTTTCAAACCAAAATTTGCTCTTAGTGAAAGCAAAAGGCTGTTTGAGATACTCAGTAGTTGAAACAAAGAATAAATACAGCTGAGGAAGACCAGAATTCTCCTTGAAGAGTAAGATCCTACAACTGTTCTTTCCATTCATTGATTTTATTCACTTACTGTAACCCTGTCATTCAGTAATGTGACAATTAACCTTGTCGTTAATTGAGAAGAAAAAACCACCCCACTATGAATATTTCATCCCAGTAGGAGACTTTATTCTGAAGCTGAAAGGAGTAACTGTTCTTGACATTTCTCATGAACTTTGTCTCTTACATTTCCATAGTAATAGTCTCCACAGCAATCCATCACTATGTTATCTCCATATTATCCCAACTCAGAGAATTAAACAAAATCAAAATATTTTAAGAGATCAGGAAGCAGTCTTGAACTGAACTTGTTTAACACATTATATCCTAGAATTTTCAGCTGCTGAAGGACAATTTCTTTTCTAAATAAGACAGAAGCTTCGCTATTCTTCACAAATCAGGATAGGTCCTGATCCCTTCTCATGGTGGTCTGAATATTCAGAACAAAATGTGGGTTCACTTTCTTCCTTTGAGGAATATATTATTCAGCATAAGGATATTTTCCTAATATTCCAAAATCTGGGAGATATCAAATAAAAGAAGGAAATACACTATATTAAATGAATGAAATAGTGGAAAGTTTTGGAAAGAGTAACATTGAGTCTGTGCAACTAAATAGAATGTATCAATACCAAAAGAAGTAGGTGTTCTTAGACTGCCTCTTCTGTGGGAGTAAGAACAGTGATGAATAAAGTTTTTCTGTTAACTAACTGATAGTGGACTGGATTTTCTTGTCTTTTCCTTTTTTTTCTATTTTTGAAACACTGGTTCAGGCTTCATTATTCACCCATGTAATTTCTACTTCTTCAGTTTTCACTGAATTTTCTGGGACTTCCACCAGCTGGGAACAATGTCTAGCTAGCATGGAGCATAGTCTCATTTTCACCCATTCCAAAAAGATTATGAAAGTGTAGTTATGAACATAAAAGAAGAGGTAGGGAAGTATGAATGCCCTACTGGAAGGGAAATTCATTCATCTATACCAGGAGAAAAAACAGAAATAAAAACCCTCGAGCAACCTCGTCTAGTGGAAGGTGTCCCTGCCCATGGAAAGGGGGTCAGAACTAAATGATCTTTAAGGTCCCTTCCAACTCAAACCGTACTGGTTTTCTATATTCTATGATTATTGTGAAATAAATAAATTATTGTCCTTTTCTGAGCAAAATTTTTTCTAAGATCTTTTGACTCCAGAGCTGAAAATAGCAGTGAGCTGGGAAAGGTACACCTTGTATGATGACAAAGAAGAAAAGAAACTGCAAGAAGCAAAATCAAAACTACACCCCTTTCCATCTTCTTTTAAGGTTGTCGAAAGTAGCCTAGTTCATTGTGGATATAAAATAAATCACTAAATCCATGATGTATGCAATTTGCTCTATTTTGTAAAAGAGAGAAAGCAGAAGGGGCAAAGAAGGAAGGCTCGAAGCCTTCTCTGGCAGTATTGAGGGCAGCTGCTACAGAAATAACACTTCCTGCTATGCCTTCTGGCTCCCTTTGATTCCTTGGGACGTTCACATCATCTACTGCTCCTACCACCTAATGATAAACCTATCATTATTAACTTATCCCTTTGGGGGAGGAAGACACCCTAGCACATATTTCTTATTCAGAGCCAGTGGTTACAGATGTAACACCAGAGTGTGAACCAGCAAGGGGGAGATTGTGACAGGTGGAGGAGTGATTCTGAGACATGGAATGAGAAGGTACTTACAATTTCATAGAGTCAATGGGGTATGACAGAGTCATTAAGTGAAGAAGCAAGAGAAAGTGTGCCATGGAATCCTGGGCAATAGGAAGAAAACAACAACTGCACAACCAGTTAGACCGTGTCACAGGGGTTGTTCTTGCATTCAGTCTTCAAATATTAAGAAATGATCAAAAAGAGCACCCCAGACAGGTACATTAGAAAAAAGCAACACTGAGAAATATTTGCAAGTCTATGGTTTGTGTAGGTCTGACTTATACTAGAATCATAGGCTAAATTACCACTTGGGTAGACTGGTAAAATGCATTTAGAAGTACAGAACTAATAGTTGTGTGTTTAACTATGGTACAGTGGAAAAGAGTTTTGAAAGGTTTTGTAGACATAAGTTATTTCTCACACCTCCATCAATATTCAAAAAGAGAAAAAAACCCAACCAACCACCCACTCCCCCCCAGACAAAGAAACAAACAAAATTCACAACCTGTTGTGGCTTCTATAGTACAGCTGGAATTTATGAAAACAAACAACAAACCACCAACAAATACTTACTCCAGAGCATAAAAAACTCACACAAAACAAACAAGAAAATAAACAAAAAAGCATCAGGACTAAGAGAGAAAGAATAACAATTCTTCCAAGACTAGAGAAAAAAAGCCCAGATTTCACAGTCACCACCAAAGGAATCTATGCAAGACTTGTGTTGTTTGAAATATTCATAAGTGTTCCACAAAAGGGAACAAGTAGCAAAGTGACAAAATTCACAGATGACAGAGAATGATTCAGGACATTTTAAAATGAGGTATATTGTGAGAAGGTACAGAAGGTTTTCCTGATGCTGGATGATAAAGAGATACAGTTGCGGATGGAAAACAATTCTTGTTAAATGCAAAGGAATACACATGGGAGAGAAATTCTCACTGGACATAGAGGCAACCTCGAAATTAGCTTTTGCCAAGCTGGGAGGGTATCAAAGAGTCACTGTTCCTGCTCTCTTCAGAAATTCTGATCAGTAATGAAAGTTGTCATAAAGGCAAAATAAACCATTGCCTATTTGCATAGAGTAGAGAGTAATACACAAAAAACTTTAAGGCAACATTAATAGAAATACTGTGCCTGTGTCTTTATGCCTGTATAGAAATTCTTTTCTCCACCTGAAAAAGGAGGTAAAATAATAAAATAAAAAAAAGTAAGAGCCAGGTCATGAAGAGCCTTCTATATAAAGAACCAGCAAGTATTTTGGGACTTTTCAGATGCAAAAAATGAGGGAGAGTGTAATAGAGGTGTGCAAAATCTTGAGCTGCATGGAGAAAGAGAATGAGGAATGGTCAGGAGAAAATTGTTGCATTATTCATTTTTAGAAACAGAAAAACAAATAAGCTGATCTAAAACTAAAAGAATTACGCACTGGATTTTTCACCCAGTATATGATTGCCATAGGATTTTCAGAAGGTCAGACACATAACTGAGTTCAAAAGAAGACACATTGTGTGAGAAAGTTCCCATGGCAGTATTAAACACACTGCTATAAATCCGTCCGGCAGCATAGATGGCAAAGGATGACAGAAGGTGGGAAGGTTGGAGGGACATACCACTCTGAATACTGCTTTGGTGTTTAATCAGTTGTTTTCTGCAATGTCTTAGGACCACAAGTGTAATTATACAGCTTTCAGCTCTTTCAGCACTTGTAAAGTTGACTTAGAAGCTGGTGTCACAAAATTTCTGAAATGCTGTTCTGTGTCTGAAGGAAATGCACTCTGCACAATTACTCAGTATTTGTTTGTTTAGTCACTTAAGGTGTGTGGAAACAGTCTTTAACTGTCAAAGGGACACAACAGGTGCTTTTCAAATCCATTAAACTCCATGCACCAAATTCTTCTTCTTGAGGTGGTGTCAATAGCCTGGAACTGAAAGTAAACCAGTTTGGGATAAGTTATTTTCTTTCTATTTCAATTGACTGATTAGATGTGTTCAATTCTAAAAAGCTTCCCTGGCAAAAGCTATATTTCACTATCTGCTGCTATCTATTTTATCTATCCAAATATCTACTTATAGATTTTATTTCATGGACATCTGAAAAGCTTTAAAAACGATAGTGATGAGTACTGCAGCTTTCCCTGGCCTGCCCTTTCTGACTGCTTGCATAGACATTAATCCTGTATTTCATTGCAGGCAGACTGAAGGTAAGTAGACAAATGAAATTCTCCATGTATTCTGCAATATAAAAATTCAATGCCTGATGCCTTGAATCCCTCATAAGTACTTGTAAACTGTGATTTAATACCCTCTTAACTGCCTTTCACTAGTCTAAATGTGTTCAGCTCTTGAATCCCTTCCTTATAAGAGTCCTCCTATTCGGAGGAAGCTGGGAAGTTGTTTAGATAAGCAACCAAATGCTCACAATGTTGTCTCAGAGAACTTTCTATTAGTCTTTGGAAAGATTCCAGATTCCTTTTTAAAGTAAAGGGCACCAGACTGAGCTGAGGGGGGAAGAGAAGGGAATTAAAAAACTGCCACAACAAATATAAGTTTGACCCAGGATTTAGCTACGGCAAGGCCTTCCAAGAAGTTTCCTTGAACAGCCTAAGGAGGAATGGTTTACATTAAGTGATAAAATATCTAAACAGTGGGGTTAGTTATCATATTTACCAGGCACAGAGAAACACTGATTTAGTAGATGTGGCACAGGTTTTGCATGTAATACGCTAGTCGCACACTTTAGTACTTCTTATACTGCAGTCAATTTTGCATACAACATATGTTCCTTATCAGTTTTCCTTTCTGTTCTTCCCCCTCATTCCCACCTCCTGCCATTCCAGGAATAAATGTTCTGTTCCTTCTGTAGCGAAGATTACTCCTTTTTTGTTTGTTTGTGGGGTTTTCTTCTTTTTTTTTTTTTGGCTACTGTAAGAAGAAATGCTACAAAATACTATATTCACCTTAAATCTGCTTTCTTAGTATTTACATTTGCAGCCAATCAACCCTTGGCTTCAGACTACCTCCTAAAGACTTTGAGACACGCAGAGCTGGCTATATACAGCCATAAATTCCATGTTTTCTAACAGCAAAGGTCTTGGCTAACCTCTTTTTCAACTTTGTTCCAAAATGCCTATTAATTTAGATGATTCAGATCAGTAGCTTTCCATTCTCCTTGGAAATAGTATAACTGTTTTCTAAATTGTAGCCAAACTGCTTTGACTGTTACCTATGGTTCTTGTCACCAACACTTGGAATTGGTGTTCCAAGAAAGAAATCCCAAATGCCACTGAAATGAATGCATCTGGTCCTGTTCTAAGTAAAGGCAAGGAGAATTTCATTTCAGCACAGCACATCAGAGGTTCTCAGAAGATCAGAGCATTGAGCTTTGGCCTCTAATTTGGTGTGACCTTCTCTTACTTCTTTCAGCTGTTTCATAAATTGAATCTCAGCTGGTAATTACTGAATGGCTCAGTCCTTTTATGTCCATTTTTCTCTCTCTCTCCCACTTCACAAATGGAATCGATTGTTGCCAAATGCTGCAGAGCTGTTTGGAGTAAGAGTCTTCACATTAACAATTCTGACAGTCCTGTTAGATTTGTTTAGTTCTGCTTCTAATCTCTCTATCCAATCCCAATTTCACAATTTGACAATCCAGAAAGCTTAAAAAAAACTCAAACAAAAATATGCCCAATACTGAAATGGTTTGATTTCCTTGATATAATTGCTTTTATTCTGATCCATTCAGTCATTTGGTTTTTTTTTCCCTAAATAAGTAAACTACCTGTGTTGCCTATACACCACCTTCTCCACGCGTCTTTCATTTGTCACCACGCACATGCTGAGGTAGAATTGATGCTTTGGCATACCTGTCCTCTTTGCTGTGCCTGAAAATATTTCCCAGGACAAGAAGGCCATGTTAAATCAATGGGTCCAGCAGTGTTTAACTCCTCTGACATCTTACTTGAAAAATACCTGGCACTGAGATTAAAACACTGGCATCTACCAGGGGTTGATGTTGCCCAGTAGAACTGCTGTAGGGGAAAACACTGAGGATGAAAGACCTGTCTGGATAAATCACAATGCCTGCAGACTACACTGCACAACCTAGAAGACCTTTGAAATTCATCCTGCTTGCATAGAGGTAGCATGTTTTAATTGTGTCAAAAGCACAACTATTGCTTTATTAAACCATCTTTTTTTAATAGGCTTGTATCTTACTGGTTGGTTTCAAGATGTAAATGTGCAGAGTTTCTCTCCAGAAAGCAAGCTACACAAATAAATAAACAAATAAAGGATTTTGGATTAAAACTTTAGAAAATTTGGGGCTAATTCTGAGAGATTTTGAAATGGCCATTTCTATTTATCTGGTTGGGTATTCAACTCTGGGAATCTCTGTCAATCTAGGATTTAGCTAGATTAACCTCTTTTCAGAACAACATTTTTTGAGACTAACAGCTTCTTTTTATCTCTTTACGCTATTACTGCCTGTTAATAGAAGCTTTCTCAAACAGAAAATAACAGCTTATTTTAATCCTGATTCAGGAAAAGTTAGCTTTATACACTCGTTCAAGTCTCACAGGGATCAAATCAGATTCCTAAAATCCATTCTGAGTAGAAATCCTGAGTTGTGGCCTTCATAAACATCTTATGAACTATATATAATATTGCAATTCAATAACATGCCAAAAGAAATAGCATTCAAAACTCAAATAATGCCATTTTGCAGTTAAATATTAAAACAAGGGAAAAAAAAGTCTTGGGTAGAATATATAGCAGTTGCATCCCCTTTTCTTAACACTAACAATTCACATCTGATTTGGATTTTAGTAGTATATACGTGTTGGAGGAATTTTCTGAGCATATTTCTGTGCTAAAGAATTCAAATCTTTCTGATTCTTCTGCTGACAAGCTCCTTTGTTTTGACCATTTTTCATTTAGCTTTTGCAACCAGGAACAGCCATAGTTAAAGCAAGCTGATATTCCACTGTTACAGAAAGGAGTCATGATTCAGAAGATGTGTCAGTAACTACTGGAAATCAGACCTATGTATGTTGAAGAACAAGAAATCCAAGGGATCCAAAGCAGCAAAGCAAGCAAGATCTAGGAGGGTGATTTAGGCAGTATTTTATGTCTTTCTGATCTGTGCATATTATTGGCATTTTATTTAACTTTACAAGTTAATTTACAGGAAAATCTTACATCTGTGGCTCTCCTCTCATCTGTTTCAACTCAGACTCCTTCCAGGGTCAGCTGCTATTGCTTCATATTAACCCCAGGTGGATTTTTGGTGGATTGGTTGTTTCCTTCCCTCCCTTGAGGTAGCAGCAGCAATAATAGTAGGTAGGACAAAGAGAACTTGACTAAACTCATCTCCATTTTGGATACCTTGCTTACATGGAATTTTTTTTATGAGTACTGACATTTTATATTATGCTTGTTCTTCTCATAGGGGAAGAAAAGAGAGGTGAGCTCTCACATTGGGGAAAATTTGATTTCTGTCGTAACTTCAATGGTCTTGTTTGGTCCTTCCTGTCTTCAAGCACACTGTATGCCTTTAATTCATCTTGTGTCTGTTTCATGCATTGATAACATTCTCTCATACTGTAGTTGTTACTTAAATTCTACTCTGTCAGTTCTCTGAATGCTGATAGACAGGAGTTAGAAATATAAAGAACAAAATAAGATATAAAAAGCAGTCTACGTGTCATTAACTTTCTGCACAATTAACGTGTAAATGCTTCTAGACATTTGTAACACTACTTTTCAGCAACTCTAATTAAGTAATGCTCAGTGTAGATTGATTTCTGTCATTGCTTGAACTGTCTAGCACTGGTGTATGATGCTTCAGTGAAATAACAATGAACTTCAGATTTTGCTAGTCATTACACCTGTTGTGGTTTTGCTTTTAAATAATTATTTTAGTGTCAAGTCTCCTTTTGGTTTTAAATCTCAGCCTGGCTTCCAGCTTAGTATAACAGCTGTCTCATTTGTTTAGAGACAATCACATGGGAAAGAG
>NW_008667998.1:20514-22262 GCF_000695815.1 Acanthisitta chloris
ATTTGTGTCCCTGAGCACAGTGCTGGTCTTATCTCCTTACACATAAAAGTAAATATATGTGGGGCAAAAACTATAGTGGAGAAAAGATACAACCTGTAATAGAGGTTGGACTTCATGATCTTTGAGGTCTTTTCCAACCTGGTTGATTCTATGAGCCTATGATTCTAAAAGAAATGGGAACAGATAATTAAAGAAAGAGTTTACTAAATACATTAGCTTTATTGGGTGATGTATGAAATGTGAGTAATTTCTGCATTGAAAGAAATATTTTTAAATATTCACACAAATTTTTTGTCCACAAATAAAGACTTAGATCTGATTGTCTTTCCATATTTGCCTGCTTTAAACAGCAATTTGCTGTTCAGACAGTGAGAGAGTGAGAGTGGGCTGAACTCCATCTAAGTGTTTGGTGAAAGGAGTCCCCAGTTCTACAATGATTTCTATTTTTTGATTCCTGTAACCAGCTGAGGAAGCTAATAAATATGTAAAGGTGATACGATTAAAAATGGCATTGAGAAGCAGAAAAATCTAGAGTTATATGAATAATTTCACACACAATGCAAAATTGTCAAATCTTATCAGCTACCCTTGTAGCTGATAAGCAACATACATAGGCTAAGAGGGCAATTTGTCCATTCTGTTGTGTAAATACCCTTGAGAAGCAAAATGATGGGGGAAATAATACCATAGGGCACTTTATGTAAAGCTTTAATCCAGGGTAGGGTTCTTCTCCATTGTTGTATAAAAGTTGGATGCATGAGTCTATGCTAGGAATTCTCCCATCACACACTAACATGGATCTTTTGCATGGACTGGGTGAATTTCCCAATGAGGGTTCTCCATTTTTTTCCCCAACGGTTATAAATGAAACATAGGCTCAGATTAACACATCTAACATTTACATGAGCCTGGGTTATATTAATTTCTGCCTTCAAACTTTAAATTCTCTTTCTGACTAACTCAGAGATATTATCATTGTCTTTGGACTCTGGCCAGCAAGGTATTATTGACAATAAAAGAGAAAAACAATGCCACACCATCGCTTGCTTTACTTGCTTTCTTGAGGTGTGCTTTTGCTCCCCAGTTTATGGATGCTTCTGTAAGGTCACACTGCCATAAGTGCAATAAAGGCTGCTTAGGAATTGGCTGCTGTGTTTAGGGAAATATCCCAGTTTGTATTGCTCTGTCCTAGGCTGCATCACCACTATATTCTGGGACACCAATATGTGCCCCAGAATCCTGATTTAATTTATTTTCTCAATGTCCCAGTGAGGAGACAAAGATCTGCCATTGCTGAAGATAGCAGGAACTGATTTTAGGAACTGAAACATGAAGGTCAAAGAGGCACAGTCTGTCCCAAATCACTAAGTACTATCTCTATTATGCAGGTAGCCTGTACAGTGCATGACCCATGGTTATGAGGTACTAGCTTAGACTTTCCCTAGTTTGAATCTAAACTGGTCATTAGTATAGAGGTGTCTCAAATTGTCCCCAGCTCTGAGGTTGTAGGCCGCAACCTGCACATAGCCCTCATCCACAGAAGAGCAGGGAGAAGGCTACAGCCTTTCATTCATTCCATGGGTAATGGGAAGGCACTTTACCCCCTGGAAGACCCTAGATTTTCTTCCAGAATGGATGACTTCAAACTGTTTCTTTGCAAAAGAAAGGGGAAAAATGTTGTTTCTAAAACTTTGTAGCTGTTTGAATGCCATGACATTATGTTTTAACTAAAATGCTCATGGTTCCTG
>NW_008667998.1:22285-23709 GCF_000695815.1 Acanthisitta chloris
TCTGTGTAGTGCAGAAACTCGCTAATACAGAGACTTTGGCTCAAGAAGTATCAAAATAGTCTCAGAGCCACCATGTGTTCAGCTTGTGCAATAAAGATTCCCTAACAATAATCAATTTATTTACAGCCCATATATTTATTGGAGCCTTGTCTGTTGCCCTCTGTTAATAAAGGCAGTCTGACATACAGCCCAGAAATGTCACACACATTTTGGCTCTTATTAAAGGTCAATGTTTCATTAATTTTAATTTTTTTTAAAAATTCAGATACACACAGAGATCAAAACGTGAATGTGTACTATCTAAATGCTGGGAGGTTTATATACATGTGCTTCAATCAGAAATGGAAAAAAACAACATATTGTACAGATTGAGAATGACTAAAAGCAGGGAGAATAATTTTCCCTTGACCATAAATTAAGCAAGAATAAAAGTAGAGGCCTTGCTTTTCTTTTTATGAAGTACAAAGTATATTAACACACAAAGTATATTAAAACTAAAGAAAGGGCTTTTGAACAATGAGAAAAAAAGCAGGGACTAAAAATCCATGTTCAAGAAGGAAGACTTGTTGAAGTAGGAAAGAGCAATTTGCCAAAAGAATTAAGCTTCTGAAGGAAGCAGTGCATGCCAATTTTCAATCCAAAGCAAAATGTCTGTAGCTGAGGTCTTAACTTCTGGAACAAAGGGATTGTATGCTACATATCGCTTGTAAAACAAGCAAGTAATCTCTGCACATGCCTATGTTAGAAATGAATGGAACATTCCCAATTTATAAATGAGTAATAGTGAGTTCTGAACATTTTCAATTAGCTTGTTAAGTTCCACTACAAGAAGGCTAGAAAAGGATCAAGGATGGCATGGTAATAAGACCCTGTGCCAAAAAGAAGCCCAACCTCCCCAAAGAAACACTGTCTATATTCTGCAGCAAAGTAAACATGAAATTCTGTCATTCCTAGAGCTGCCTCCTGTGTAGGTACCAAACTTTGATGCGTGTGCTGGGGTGCAGCACAATTGCTTCTTCAGAGCATGTGAGAACCAAACTCAATCACACTTGCCAACAGAGAGTCCTGCCAGTCACAGGGAGCTGCGAAAGACACTAGGCAGAGAATTCCATTTTGCAACTTCTCTCAGACTTCTATCTATGATGAGGATAAACCATTAATGACTTGCTGCAAACTACTTTAATTCTATGGTGTAGACAACAACCGACATAATTTAGCACATATGGCCATGTATAGAGCAGAAGATACTAGTGTGAGTGCAAGTTGACTAGTTGTTGCAATAGTTTGAGTAGACATGAAGTAGTCTTTCACATGGTCATTGAAACACTGGTAGCCTCAGTTTTAGAGCAAAGCCTAATTGTTTAATGAAGATAGTGATGGAGCATAGTATATTGCTCATGAATTCTGCTCACTGCACACCATTC
>NW_008667998.1:23730-49161 GCF_000695815.1 Acanthisitta chloris
AGGGATTCTGTGCTGTATAATGCAGACTCAAAACATATCCCACCATATGTGCCTACATTTCAGGCCCTGTGTGTCCTTCAAATTGATCTTCTTGTACCCATATTACCTAGCCATTGTCACAGCCTTTGCAACACAAGTGTTCCCATGTCCCTTTGAAAAGACCTCTACAATCTGCCATATGCTAGAGCCATAGAAGAAACATTAGCTCAGTGACCTATGGGACACTGCATGACAACAACCTGTTCTGGTCCAGCTCTTCTTTAACAGATCTAAATGTATGAATTGGCCTTACAGTGTTCTTGTATAGGAAAGAAGTGGGACAGGCACCAGTCCATGTTGCAGGCTGTATATGAAGACAGGCTGAGAGAGTTGAGGTTGTGCAGCCTGGAGAAGAGAAGGCTCCAGAGAGACCTTTTAGCACCTTTCAGGACCTAAAGAGGCTACAAGAAAGCAGGAGAGGGACTTTTTACAAGGGCATGGAGTGATAAGACAAGGGGTGATGGTTTTAAACTGAAAGAAGGCAGATTTAGGTTAGATCTTAGTAAGAAATCCTTCACTATGAGGGTGGTGAGGCACTTGCACAGGTTGCCCAGAGATGTGGATGCCCCATCCCCGAATGCGTTCAAGGCCAGGCTGGATGGGGTTTGGACCACCCAGGTCTAGTTGAAGGCATCTCTACCTGCAGTAGCAGAATTGGAACTAGGTGATCTTTGAGATCCTTTCCAATCCAAATCATTATTTAATTCTATAGAACCTCTACAATGGCAAGATAGGCCTGTGTCTCCTATGAGTAACGTGGATGAATACTCATGTTGGTGTTCTGACATCTCCATGTCGCCTTTCAAATGAACTCTGCTTAGCATTCACCATTTGCCGGAAACCCTCAGTTTTCCATGATGATCAGTAACAATTATAAACCCAGTGTCTCCCACTTGCTATAAAGGGAAATCAGCAAATGTATGGCGGTGGAAGCATATGATCCTTGAGATGTGGTGTATTTATCTGTGAATTGCTTGTTCAGAGGTACATGGTTACATTCCTGATCCTGTGTGACAATTTGATCTCATCTCTGCAGCAGCAGCTTGGTAACTTTGTGGGTAGTCATTCCTGTCAAGTAATTTCCAGACACTGGAAATCTGAACAGTCCAGACTCTGGCACACTGATGATACACCAATTTCATAGAAACAAGATTCCTGTTATGGAGATCACTGTGAATGCTAGATACAGCATCAAAAAGAGTGTTCATGTGTTTTCTTTAATATGTGGGGTTGGTATGTACTTTCTCAATCCCTGAATGATCACACTGCCTGAAAAGACATCAGTTAAGTCCTTCAATCCTGCAGACAAGGTGCTTGAGTGACAGATCTGGTATGATGTGCTGTCAATGCTGGGATGTAGTCTGAGACTGTGAATTTAAAATGAGTCACTTGGTTCTCTAGAGCATCTCTTGGAGAATTTGAGATTATCCATAATTATCCAATTAGTTTTAAGTGACTGAGTTAAACTGGCAGTATATCATAGAATCACAGAATGGTTTGGGTTGGAAGCAACCTTAAAGACCAGTCCAGTTCCAACCCCTTGCCATGGGCAGGTATGCCACCCACTAGATCAGGTTGCTCAGGGCCCCATCCAACCTGCCCTATATACAGTGGGTCATTTTGAAGGCCAAGGCTCAAAGAAAGCCAAATGCTCTGAAACCTGCTGAGTAAACTGTGAGCAAAAACCTTTCAGTTGGTATGAAAGAACAACCCAGCAACCAAAAACATTTCTCTGTTGGCAATTTTGAAAGAATGTTCTTTTTTTCTAAATGCACTGTTTAAACGTTTTGCATTGGTGGAAAACTTAAAGGCTATTTTTGTACTTCTGAAGAAAACAGCTTAGAGTTAACTGCCAATTCCAGCCCTTCAGGGCAGTCATTTTGCCAGTAGCAGTTTAATAGAGTCTTGGCTTTATCTTCCTTTCACCTCCACAGTATATGTTGTTATTGCCAGGCCACAGATAAACTCAGCTTTGTCTCAGGAGGCTGGGGACTGCACATGAGTTGTGGATAAAAGGAAAAGAAAACTATTTTTGAGAGCTATATGTGATTAATCACCTGCTGATATTTCCTCCACTCCTTTATAGGTTTGTTGCATAAGGCTCCTGACTAATCCCCCTGAAGGGCTGCAATTTGTAACAAAGTTGAAGTGAACAATATTAGTTTAAAACAAAGCAAGTAGCATATAGGAACAGAAGCCAGTAAATACACACAGGGCAGATCCTGTGGAAGTAAATAGATAAAAATTCAATTTGATGAGGTTAATTATACTCAGAAGGGCTTTTCCTGCCTTAAAGAAAATCTGATTTGGTTCCCTGTAGATATGGATAATGCTTAACGGAGACCTATGGGTAATGGAATATAGTTACTTTGTGGCTGTCTATGCTTCTCAGTGGCCTAGTCGTAGGTGTGGAAAAGCCCTAAAATAAAAGAAAATTCAAAATTTCCTACTTCTAAGGCATAAGTACTTTCCAGTGCCTACCTCACACTTCGCAATAAAATAAGAAAATACCAGTCTATCTAAACTATGACATTGGATTCATGACATGCACAGCTGGCTCACTACAAAGCAACAGCATAACACATAACAGATCAGACAAAAGTTTTTCATCAATTAAAAATGTACTTGTTACCTAAGACCTTCTTATCAAGAAAAAATTCTTGATCACCTGCCTGAGGCAAATCCAGGAATTTATTAAGTTTTGGTCTGACAAACTTTAGGTTCTACAAATGTACATGCTCTCTAGAGATCACATCCATGGGGGGGGGGCAACATGCCTTGCTCTAACTTGAATGTATCTCAACAGCAGCTAAGAGCAGGCTTAAGTGTTCATGCTTGCTTGTACCTGACATAGGCATGCAAAGGAATGTAGTTTGTGAAAACAGTTTAGTCACCTTTGTGAGTTCAGGTAATGTAAAGGTTTGCCCCAGACCACTGCCCTACTTCTGCAGCCATTCATAATAAACTCTGGAAACTCCAGTTGTGATCTCTATCCTTACAAAAGCATGAGTTTCTTTGGGGGAATGGTATTTTAAATTGAGTTTTAAAGAAAACTACACCCAATGTCACCTATAAAATGGGGATTTTTTGCTCATTGTTGCAATGCTTTGTGGTCATTTGTTGCTGAACAAAAATGAAACATCCAGACACACCTTTTATTTTATTATTTTCTTTTTGGAATAATTCTGAATAAACAGAAATCTTTTACATTCCTCATTCCCAATCTGTGCATTGTCTTCTTTCAAATGACAAATCACACTGCTGTACTGGCATTTCCAAAAGATGAAACTGGATTTTCTAGCACAACTACTTCTGCTGCAGACATGACAGCTATTGCCACATCCTTTCCAGAAATAATAGATGTTAAAAATATATTTCACTCATCTGGCACAAGTCACACTTGGACATGCAGACAATGTTCAAGTCCATTCACAAGTTCTGCCATTACAAGCAATTGAAACAATGATGACAGACCGTATTTTTATCACATATTTCTCAGTACTCTTCAGATCCAAAAAGCAGGTTTAGAAGTAAAAGTCAGGGTTTACCAGGATCTAGAAAGAAATGGGTACCATGCAGAAGAACTGAATTAACAGATAAGACTACAGGCACTTTTGTGAGAAGGTTTAAAAATATTTTAACATGTCTCTTGGAGTCACTACTGAGAGTAGTAAAACAGCATTCTGACATTCCTTCTACGTGATCTAGGCTTGACATACTTAAAAGCAAAAAGTAATTGTGTCAAACATAACCAGAGCTTGTTTGTTCGGGGTGTTTGTTTGTTTGTTTTCTGTCAGGCATCAAAACTAAAAATTTATTTTAAATGTTAAGTGCTTCATACATATTATGACAAATACAGTGTAACCCTCAAAATAAATGAATTATTCTAAAGGTCAGATATGTCATGGAATAACCAAAGAACAAAAAAACCTGCAAGCACACCAGAAAAAAGGAGCTTAGAGACAAGAAGGACAGATCAGACGTGAGACACACAAGTTACAAATAAACCATTACAGACATTGCACATTTCAGATCCCCATGGTCCAGGAAATTCCCTCATTCTCCTGTACTCTAATGATTCCCAATAAGGCTATTTGTGCTGCTTCTGTCATACATTTCTCCCACAAGCACATATTAAAATAAAATTCTGCTTTATTAGTGGATCATTGTTATTCTTCATGAAAAAAAAGCCCAAATGTCTTCTCTTGCTCCAATCCTTACTAGGTAGAAAAAACTCTAAAATCATTGACCTCTGTGTATGCCTCAGCTCTGCTTGAGCTGTGCCCATTTACACAAGCTGAAGGTCTGACCCTCTGTTCCACAAAATGCAAGAACCATCAGAAATAAATGGATTGCGATCAATTTGCCAAATGAAAACGGGTTGTTAATTGGATAATGAAAAGAGATAGCCAAAACAAGCGGGCCTGGCATTTCAAAAGGTTGGAGATGGGTAGTGTAGGATCAATGAATTCATAAAGTACAAGACAATTTAGCTGAATTCCAAACAATGTGAGATGAGCTCAGTGATTATATAAAATCAGCTCATAAGAAATCCATTAACAATTATCACTAAATGAAAAAGGAGTTCAAAGGATGTATTAGCCACTACATTTTTTGCAACATATATTCCTCTTATTTTATTTTAGTTTAGTCGCTGTTTGGCTTTTAGTTTTGAAGCAAAAACTTGTGTCCTAACATAAAATACAGAAAGAAAGTTCAGAGTAGATAAAAGATGTTTTTGCTGCTTATACCTTGGGGACATTTAAAACCTCCACATTTACTGTTCACTATATGAAAATCAATAGTTACATATTCTCCAGACCATATATGTCAGTCTACTACTGAGTGGTTGCTTGTGTCTTTTGACACTTGCTGCTACTATACGTGATTAAGGGCTCATCACCATATACACCAAGTTTTGCCAAGGAATGAAGGAGCAATGACAGCTGGATACTTCTCAAATTGTGTATTCATACATGTATATGCACATATAGATATCTATGCACATATGCATAGATATATACATCTTCCAATGGTGAACTTTTATCTAGGTCAGCCAGAGAGGAGGGACAGGATCAGGTCATTGGTGCCATTCATGCTGATATGAGTGCTGTGTTTTCTGTCCATGCTGCTGTGTGGTGTCAGCAGTGAATATTTATGTGTGTGTGCCTATTGGGAATTCATGCTTCACTTTCCTACACCTAGGCCTGGGCATACAGAGCTGCAGTAGCCTCAAATCTTTTAGGCTGCTATATTTGGCAACCTCTATCACAATATTTAATCAGATTTCACCACCAAATGTTGAATTCATGCAGCCAGTGGGCACACGTTCACTTAGGGCCTATATTGTCTTGACTGGAGTTCACAAGACAGTTTGTTGACATGTAACAAATTTCATACAAATCTGAATGTTTCACAGCAGTCAGTCCATGAGATATATTTGGTGGGGGAGAAGTGTTAACACGTCCTGTTTAACATCGTCAAAATATTTGTCAATGTTGCTGTAAATCGTAACAAGTTATTTTCTATATCTTGTTAAAATGATTAACTTAATATTGCTTTTTAATATAATGTTTCCACATATGCTACCTAACATATTACAAAGAGCACTGAAGCACAATCTAATGTCTCAAATATAGTGAAATACTTTACAGAAGAGAAAACTTTCTAATAGTTCTGAATTATACATTTCAAACTTACTCCTTGGGTGGAAAATGGCTTTTTCTTCCACGTCAGGAGACTAAGTGAATGACCCTACTCAGCTGATTTTTCAAGCTTAATAGTCCCTTAGGGACAATGGCCATAAGCAAATACCTACAACTAGATTGCAATGACCACACAAGAGTATCTCATTTCTCCATTCATTTAGTAACTCTCAATTAATTATTCCTCCTTTGTCTAACCTTCCCAAGGCAAGAACACATGGGAAAAACTGGACTTCCAAAAAGCAGTTAATGATCGGCTTCATAAAGCTGTCAGCTCTTCTGAGCGACCTGAATTGAAGGACAGATCTATGACATCAGTTCCCCATTTCTTTCTTTCCCCTGACCTTGTCCTTACCAAGGTCCCTAGGACACTTCCAGGGTTTGCATGTCAGTACTCTTTTTAAAAAATATTTTTTACATCCAAATCGACTGGGAGATACACATTGACTGTTATTCCAGATGTTAATATGCAATACAAAGAAATTAAGGGACCTCTTTAGGTTGCAAATAAAATCTATGGTAAATCAGGGGTCTCAGCTTTGAGTTCTCAAATCCCACATTATTGACAAAATACACCAAAACTTCTTTACACCTGGCAGTTTCAGCTCTGTGTTATTGCAGGGAGAAGGAATGTGGAAAGCATCAAGGTAGCTTTTAACTCAAATGATATTATCTCTGTTAAAATCAATCAATTCTTTCTTCAAGTAGCCAAAAAAACACCAAACAAACTGAACCCAGAGAAAAAAGCAAAAATCTTTTATTTGCTGGTAATATAGTAGGATCTATACTGGACTGCCTACTATCTTATTCAGAAATGTTTTAAAATATTTTAAATCTATTTGGCTCATTCTGCCAGAGAGTCAGGGAATTCATTAGAATATAAAGGTATTTGTGGTCTGCAGGGAATAGTATAAAATGGATGGCCACCAGTACCTATGAATAACTTATTTGTCACATTTGAGTCATAACATTTCGCAGATTAATAAGGAAAAATGTGCAGTTTTATATGTTTAATTTACATATGTAAAACTAAATTGAGCATTTCTGTGCAAACCCTAGCACTGTAAATAGCAGTTGATAGGTGATAACAGCATTAGCTACAGCAGGTTCATGAATTACTATGTAATGCATCCCTGTACAATTTCAATACAGCCCATTTTTCTTCTCCCTCTTTGCTGCTGCACTACATGCTATATTTGGGAAGCTGGAGACTAAATATAGCATTCACTATGCCTTGAACTGGGAGGGATGGATAGACTGAAGATGGCTTTGAAGATTATATATCTACCATGGTATGAATATTCATGTTTCTCTCAAAGAAAATGGGTATTTGGTTATTCCAACAGAACTGTACATTTTGTTAGCCCTGGGTCACTGTACAGGAAGGAAAGAAGGGCTCAGAGGGTCAGAAGAAGAGCATCAGGCTTGCTACTGTCTTCTCTTCTGCCTATCAGTCCTTACTCTGGATTTTATAATCTTTTCCTAAGCACCCTCAATTGTTCAGAGGACATGGGTAGAAGGGCAATTTACATTTGTATGACCTTCCTCCACACCCAGCTGGTCAGGAACCTTAGACAGGAGATGGATGTGATGTTACCTGCCCTGAGGAGCCCATTCCTTTGTTTTAGTCCTGTATAAAGTTTCCAAATAGGTCAGGAAATGAAACCTGAAATCTCTTCTCCTAGATCAGATGTCTAACCATTAGGCTAAGATTTTCTTATATCCTTTATCCACTACCAGTGGAAAGGCAGCAGTTAGGAACTTTTCCCTGGGAGGAAGAAGGCAGAAGCTTTAATCTCTTTAATCCCCTTTCAGTACTTTTAAAATATATATGTTCAAATCTATAATAGAGATGGGATTCTAGACCCAGGAAGCAAATAGTGAATGAGTTTGCATTGACACCTGTGTTCAGTGTTTCCCACTTGTTATATCCAAGGCATTTTTCCAAATCTCTGGTCACATTATAGGGTCTTTTTCCATTCTTCTAGTGAGGTACTTTGCTCTCTTCCTGTGTTATATTGGTCACTTATCCTATGAGATTTTGGATCCTATGCTGGATGCTTCAGGAGAAGAAATATTCAGACTTATACTAGTTTAAACTGCCAGAGATTTATAAAATAAAATAAAATTAACCCTATACTTAATGGTTTAATCCAAATCCCTTGGGACTGTAATGAGACCTTCAAGGGGGCAGATTACACATCTGTTGACTGGGGATGGGAGGAATTATGCATTCTTCTGCAACATCTGGTACTTGCAGTCATCAGGGAAGATGAGAGTTCATAGGCTGGATGCAATATAGCAATTCCACTGCTACACAAAATCTGGACAATTATATTACTACCTCCATTTCCAAAGCACTGTTTCTCAGTTTAGATTTTGAAACATGAAAGAACAGTGACTGCAACATTTTTAAAATGCCAGCTGATAACAAGAACACCTATTAAACAGTAATATGAAGATTCATATCTAATTTCTCTGCCAATTATGCTGAAAAATTCACATAAACAATTAAGTTTTAATGATGTACATTCAAATATTTTAAGTGCAATCTACTTAAAAGAGATGATTAGGCTTAAACCGAGATATTACAAAGCAGCTACAACTTACTAACCAACTTTCAAGGTGTCAATTAGCACAGCTTAGCTCCTTTCTTATTGATATCCAAATGTCAGCAAAACTCTCTAGCACAACTAGATGCCTCATAGGTTAATAAAATCGTAACAGATTGCTTTCCAATGTCTACTTTTGAATTAATGACATTATATCTAAGCTTTCTCAGACAGCAATCATCCAGCTTTTAATTACATTACAAAAGAAAGCTTGCAATATTAAGTCTACAATTAATATCTTAATTGAGGCAGGAAGTTCTAACAATAAAAAGGTTGTTGAAAAGAGCATTTATTTTATTATTCATGATTCACTATGTTCCCTTCAAAATAGAAATAATATGCATATTATTCATTAAATTCTAGACCTATTTTATTTAGAATTAATGGGACTCTCTACATGGAATTAAATTAGATTCAGGCTGTATCTGTACCATTTCTGTTTACTAAACAAGCATGCAGTGAGTCATTTTCCTGTCCTCAAGACTTCTTAGTTTAAGGAACACATGGCGATACCACAGAACAAAATTGTGTGGTTTTGCAAATCCTCATTTTTAGGTTTTTGTGTCCATCTAGGAAAAAAATAAGACTTGCTTATGTGATATACAGGTACGAGATCCCACTATTCAAGAACTTTAAAACGCAGTATTGATGAACTCCACTGGGACATCATGTTGTTATCCCACCCTCCACATCTGTGGAATATGAAGATTCTATTGGCACCGACGTCCACACTGGACTTGCCAAGTATGGACAAATATCTTGAAGACATTCCACTGGAACCATAAGAACTACTTGCATAAGCTACTTGTATATTACTCTTTGTTACCAGAACACCTGTCATTTAAAGAGTGGAAATTGTAGAATGGGAATAGAGCTTTTTCCTAGCACCTTAGCTTTCTGTTCTTTCTGTGCTTAAACAACTCCTAAGGGTTTAAATTTAATGCCTTTTTTCCTTTCTTCTCTTTTCCCTCCAATTCCAGTTCATGTAGCTGATCTCAAAAGGAGAGATTTCACTCAATTGAGTGACTTGTGTATTGGATAATTAAATTAAGCTATATCACATAACACCCTGTGTGTACAAAACTGTGTCATTACAGGTCATTGTGAAATGACTTTTGCACAGTGATTTGCCATAAGCATCCTGGAACACACTTCCTGGTGTGTGTGAGGGCTTTGAATTCTGAACATTGTAAAAATTAATTTCTGTCTACTTCCTAATGAGCAAATAATTTTCACCATTCCCTTGGGAAAGACAAGAATGCATAATTCCTTTTAAACGATACAGAGCAGGAAGACCATGACCAGTATAGGTCTGTTACAGAATTTTCTAAGTTCTTTACTGTTGCATCTACATATTGTGCTTTCAATTGTCCCTTTTACACAACCCTCAAACAGTATATAATATTCAATTCATTTAGTGTTTAGTAAGTGAACATTTTCTGGATCCTTCCTTGCTTCTGTTCTGGACAGTATGCTTCTATATGTTTATATATTATGAAACCCTGACCAAGCCTTTTTGAGATTAAGAAGTCACTTTATATTAATAGGATATTAAAGCAAGCAAGAAAGGATCTCTGACTAACTCAAAGTACCTGAAATGCAGACCAGTGTTTAATCAGATTTTTCCTTCTTCACTGAACACTCTAATTGCTATTGTAATTTCTCCATCTTTAGAAGGTACTCTGTAATTATATCAAACACCATGCCTAAAGACTCTGGGAAACAACATCATCTTCTAATAAATAAAAGTTTTAAAATAGTGTGCCTAGTGTCATATGTAACTAGGAGTGAGGAGAGATGAAGGGCTGAATTTCTTACAGACCAAAACCAGATTCCTCTCTCAGCTTCCATCGTAACACATTTTGCTGGATCTCCTGAGGTTCAGTATTTGAGCTCTGGATGGTCTTGGCTAATCTTGAGTTATAATTCAATGCTGATGTGGCTCATGATCCATAGAAGCAAGTAGATGAGCTCTTATAAAAGCAAACATGCATTTTTTAAGTGAAGTGAATGGAAATCTATTTGGATTGCATATAACTTCTTGAAAAATAAGTCTTTCTGACATAATCAAACTTGATTTCAGCAGATTCCCCATGGCCATGTGTTATGGTACTGGGTGAGGAACAAAATGTTTTCATCATATCACTAGCGGATCTTTTTTATTTATTGCATTGGGGAAATGAATGAAGCACTAATTTTAGCAGGATATTAAAAATATATTGCATTGCTTTCTAATCACACAATCTAACACAAATTTTAGTGCAGTAGCAACAGAAGTTATCTCCTTTATTTGTACTTTAAACAACTTCTAGAATAAAAGTTTTAGATATTATATTTTAGATATTAATCAGCTTCAATTCTCTTTCAAAAGTTCTGATTTCTCCCATTTTTAACAGGCTTTACTTCTGAGAGTTCTCATATCTTTCTGAATGGAGGTTCAAGAGTCTCTCCAGTGATACACTGAGATACAGTCTGAGAGATCCTCTGCTTGCTAAATCATCTACTGCATTATTTGCTATTGCCATTTAGCAAAAAGCCCACCTTAAATCCTGTAATACAATTAGTAGTTTTAGGCTATGCTGTTAAAACATGCTGTAGATTGATAATGCTTGAATATTTGGATTTTAGCCTTGGCATATAATATTTTAATCAGACAGCATGTCCCCTGATCCAATTCATATTTTAATAATCCAGAATTCATCTATGGGATAAATTAATATGAAATTAACTGGAGAACAAAAAGATGAATAAAGCAATAATAAAACATAGAGGTGAAGACATTGTGTAAATTGCATTATTAAGTTCATAAATCTGTAGATTTGATTCTCCTTCCATCTATCTTTTTCTCCTTTTGATTTCTTGCTAGTTATGAGATTTTAATAATTTTTCTCTCACTGGGATATAAATCATGATTCATCTAGAATAATAAGGAAAAAACAGTAGGATTCAACTCAGATTATAGCACTACAATTTAGGAGAGATAACAACACTACACTTGTGGTGTGACAGTGAACTTATTCTTCATGCTTTATGTGAAGAAAGTGGAGAGCAGAGTTTATGCAGCAACAAAACTCTGGGTTACAGAGCAGGAAGAGTTCTACATCTGCAGAAAAAACAGTAGAGTAGGACATCATTGGAATTTCTGCAACCTGTATCTCCATGTTTCTAAGAAATTAGACAAAGTTTTGCTATGATCTTTCATGATTAATTAATCCTATCTCTGTGAAAAAGACTGGAGACAGCAGAAATGATCTCTTGAAATTCCATACTGCCCGACTTTCTGTGATAAATAATCTTAAAATATTTACTTTTTGAAACAAACATTTGGCAATATACTTATATGGAAAAGGTAGGGGCGGAAAAAAGGTATTTAAAATATCATCATCCATGAGCCTTTATCCCAAGAAAATGTGTTTCAAATGCAGAAGAGAAATAAATAATCAAGAAGGGAATCCTTTCCTGGTATCAGTGTCACAAGAGATGAAACCAGGACAGCTTACTCATAAAAACAGGTCAAATGGACTGGTCATCATGATTCATATTTCACTTACTCATGAGTAAATAAAAGTTAGGCTTTTATATATATATATATATAAACAAATATAAATGGAAGGCTATCAGGCTGTGAAATAAATTTAACCTAAGAAAGCATAATTATGACAGACCTCAATCATGAGTGATAAACATGAATGAATTATATTAGGATACCTGGTTTTGAATAGGGGCAGACAGCTTTGACAAAATGCTTTAAAAGTCCTGCCAATTTTAAATTTTAAAATTCAAGTTACAGAATATATTAAGGGGTGGAGGAGAAGTGATGGTAAGCTGGATGGGATACATGTATACATATTCACCATCTCTGCTATCTGTGACAGTGCTACAGAAAATGCCTTTCTCCACTTCCTCAGCTGCTTCCAGCTCTGCTTGAATCTACCCCACTCTATACCTTCTAGACAGTGATTTGAAGCTGTTTAGCATAATGATGAAGTAAATTTTGTTCATTAGTAAAATGAACAAAATGAAATTTCATTCAAAACATTATATATTTTTTTGTTCCACTAACCCAGTGAGATGTGGCAGGTGTCTCACGACAAGAGACTTCTACATTTCTAGAGGCAACTCCTGCTATATCTACCACCCAAATTTCCAAACAAAGGCTGCCCAGGAAGCAGAAGCTGCTCAAGAAGCAGAAGCTTGGGATACTTTGTTTTACTGCTCTTTATTCTTTTCTCCTAAAGGATCACAAATAGATAAATAGGTGCAGTTAAGAGGTTGTTTACCTGCAGCAGATGAAGAAGACAGGGAAGAAACTACTGAAAACAAAACAAAACAAAAAACAGGGGGAAAAATTATAATCTTATTTAGTCTTGTGAGCAAAAACCAATGATAAGTAAAATCCATTTTTCTTTCCTATTGAAAATGTAATTTTCTTCTGGTTTTGAAAATTAGAAAATAGTTATTTGCTTTCTCTTTACTTTTTGAGCACTCAAACCATCCTCATGCTTTTCTCTTTCCTTTCATTTTTACTATTATTAGAAATGGACATTTAATGTTGATTTCAATATTTTGATCAATTTTCTATCTATTTCAGTAAAAGGCTTTTTATTAAAATGTTTGAATCGCAGCTGTGCTGTCTTATAAACAGGAAGATTTGATACGACCACCTTAGAATTTACTACAGGTCAGCTTCAACCCAAAATTCCATATTGCCAGTGAGAGATATAATCTCTTTTATACTCAAATATCAGCTGAGCTGAAGGATGTTGCAGTATTCTTACTGACTTCAGAGATACCTCTTGAACAATGTATAGTGACAATGATGACAACCCAAATCTCACACTTGGAAGTGAATTGCTTTAATCCGCATCAAAGTGCTAATTATTTGATTTCTGGAGTTGGCAATTAGGTACAGCTTCAAGGATTTCTCTGTCAGCTGCAGGTAAACATACCTCAAAGACCACCAGAGCTCATCAGAAAAAATCTCCTTGGTGACACTGAACGGTCTGTTGCAAAATAGCTGTGCCTCACCACTATAAATCAGTACACAATAGGAAATTAAAGAGGGTGTTTGTCTTTGAAGAGGACACAATTTTACAGCAAACAAAAGAAATCCTTTCTAGGTGTAATCTAAAAAGCAAACTATTCGGAGAAAAAAAGGATTGAACATTTCTTTAATCAATAAAAATCTCTTCGTAATACATTGATTAGCATTTATGGCTTTCAGGCAATGATCTGAATAATAATATTTCTGCCTGTCGAATAAGCTGTCCATTAGTACACCAAGAAGAAAACACCACATTCCACATCATTATACAGTTGTAAAATACAGATTACTTTATTGTCTTGTGTTAAGGAGGCTGAAGAGGTTAAGG
Source organism: Acanthisitta chloris (assembly GCF_000695815.1). Taxonomy (NCBI): domain Eukaryota; kingdom Metazoa; phylum Chordata; class Aves; order Passeriformes; family Acanthisittidae; genus Acanthisitta; species Acanthisitta chloris. The sequence goes on from NW_008667998.1 coordinate 37,459, forward strand.
AAGAAAAATTTAAGTATAGTCAATTCACTAGGAAACTATAGTAACAAATTACATAGATTTTACTAACTACTAGATACCATTACTTATAAAAAATATGTAAGAAAAAAACAATCCCTGGCTTTATTATATCTATCAGTATAAGTAAAGCCCACACTCAATAATCCTGTTATGAAATAATGCAAGACTAGAAATTGAAGCCATATAGTAAACTATCTTGAATATGATGCTTGAATGATTTGATGGCAGAAGTATGTGTTAATCTAGCTCTTAAACTTTGGATTTACAAGAAATAATAGCAACTAGAAGTAAAATACACCTTAAGAAATTATCTAGCCCTCTGACTTCCTCCAAGGACAACACCTCAATGACTCCTGACTGATGGCTTATGTTTCATGTTGTTGTACATGACTATATGTTACCACAGAATACCAAAGGGTTATTGGCTTTTCTCTCTCTCCCTCCTTCCCCCCACTTTTATTGCAACTGATATTGTAGGGTATTAGGTAATACAGATCACGTGGGACAAATATAATAACACAAAGAGGCGAAGGCATAGGGCTGAAGTCAAGGCTGTGTGTGTAATTCTGATCATGGCAGAGGTTCCCAGCAGCTGGAGGTGGTGAGAGAGGATCTACATTCCAACACTTAGTGTGACACACGGTCTTGAGTTCAGGTTGTTGGATGAGAAAGACCATCTTTAATCACATTTAGCAAACAAAAATGAAAGTATAAATCCACAAACATTAAAGTTCCTTTTGAAATCTGAGCACCCAGTTTTTTACTCTCTCACATGAAAGTTTAAGTACTTTGATTCAAATGTAATATTTTCAAAAAGAGAAAATAAATAACTGCATCCCTCAAAGCACTCTCAGTAGTTAATTCCACAACAAAGCCATCCATCTTGTGTGATCAACCGATGAGTTATCTCACCAAAACCCACAATACAAGGGGACTATTCCAATCCTTAATTAGAACAGTAGTGAAGAATTCAAGTCAGCAAAATATTTTCCTCACACCTCTTAATCAGTTCCTTGGAATCAGACAAAAGACAACCTCACTTTCAGTCTGGCAGTTTAAGATATGGAAAGGCATCAACTTTCCAAAGAAAGACACCTAGACATGTATATTTCATTTAGCAGTCAAACAAGATAGTTTTACAAATCTTCATTTATATTATTTCACCTCCTTTCTCCTGTTTGTGAGGTTCTTGTGGCTGGTAGGGTCAGGTTTTTAAAATACCATCTGTACTGAATTCTGAACTTTCATGCATTTTGCATGTCTGATATTGGAAGAGGTTTGTGGTCAGAATAAAACTCCTGTCTATCACCCACCTCTTCCCCATCTGTTGCTCGAGAGCTGAGGTGCAATACTTGAGAATATAACTGATTGTGTAGGCAGAAGTGTTGGGCTCAGCAGATATGGATCAGCCTTGTGCTATGCCATTTGGACACCCTTTGATAAGTCATTCAGCTGCCACCATCTCAGGTCAACAGCCATACAGTGGGGGTGACATTCAAGGTTTGGCTCCAGATCAAGCAGGAATAAGACCTTAGAACAGGTCTCCTACCACCTATGCTGAAAGTCATCAAACAGTGAATATTCCAAATAAACCAGAGGGCAACCTAACAGAGCTCTGAGACTAAGACACTGGCCTTGATATACAGATGTATACATGCTGTATACATTTCCTGGCAGGGGAGTGCTGGTATATAGGGATTTTGTAAGGATCTGGGTGCAACAGAGGTGGTTAAATCTCTCTGCGTATTAAACCCACAGGATTTATCCTGGATTACATAGATTTTATCCATATTAACTCATAAAACAGGATGAGTGCCTGGGCTCAAGCACAGTCCTGTCATTATCTAATTCAATAGCTTCTAGTACAGTCCCTAACGTGGGTTGTAATAGGTACCAGTGAGCACCTTCTGGGATAAACCTCAGGGAAGCAACAGGGAACACTGAACCCAAAACCCAACATGGTTGCTGTTACCATGTATTTGAAGGAAGAGCTAAATCATTCTTAGTGTAAACTGGCCTTATGCCACAGGCTTTGGGGGCAGAGCAAGGGCCTTGGGCTGATTAATTTTCCTGTGTTCATTTTTCAAATGAGGTTGCATGAATTATCTGTATTGATCAGGAGACTTCTCTTACCTGGTGATAAAAGGGCAATAAATTCTCTTGTTTGCATACTCTCCCTCCACATTTCTCTATATTTTTTTCTAGGAAAATTTGTGGTATATTTCAAAACTGATTCTGAATCTCAAACCAGTCCCTGGAACTAACGGATCATAAACTGTTGGTTAACCTTGAGACTCTCAGATGGCAGACTCTGTATGAGGGCAAATCCTCACCATTGTATATTTTGCTTCTAATGTGATATGTTCTGTCAAGTTCTCTGATAGTATAATGGATCAAGCTCCCTGCATCAGTGAAGCTGCACAAACACACACCTATGGTAAATTTGTTCCACTATGAAAAATTCTTCTTTTAATACACAAATGTGATTCTTACTAGAGCTACATTAACTGAAACTGAATTGGATCAGGTAAAAAGTAGGTTGTGAATAATAGAAAAACTCTTTCTTTTTTAGTAGTTGTTAGATGAAAAAAAGAACAATATCTGACCTGGTGACTTGCATTGGAATGGGAAGAATCATCTCTTTGGGAAAATGAAAAAAGAAAACCTAGCAAAAAAAGGACAAGAGAGTTTTAGAAGAAAAAGTTAAGAAATGAGGAACTAGGACAGTCACTCTCTCTGCCTCAGCTGACGTGTGGTCTCTAATGACTCCAGTGACACATAATCAATTTATGAGCTTTGTTGTATTACATTTGCAGACAATGCAGATGTCAGCATTTCCATTTCCCCTGAGAATGGGCAAGTATTATATTACATTCACTCAAGAGTGCAAATACCAGCAAAATTTGGCCACCCTAATTCACACAAAATTAATTTCTGCATAGTTCTACTTAGATATTTTGTCTATCCAATAGTTGTCTCTCATAATTATGGAGTTTTTTTGCAAACTTTTGAGAAGCCTGTTGAAACACTGATATGAGCAGAAGTGCAAAATCAGATTCTGGAGTCTTTCAAATTCTTTTTTCACTGAGTGACTTCAGTGGTCCCTGTCAGGTCTCACCCTGAACTTCTTACCCTACCAATACCTTTGCTGACTTCAATGAAATTTCATCAGAATACAATGTAATGGAGGAGTACACGTCTCTTTTTCTTTGTCTTAGAGAAGCCTGGGCCGAAACAACTAATTAAAGGACTATTATGGATTTTCTGCTATATTTTCAGATTTCATGAAAGCCTGCATTTTTCAAGGATTGGAGGAAGCTGTAGGTTTCAATTCATTCATTAGCCAAGACAGCCAAGTACCATTTTCACAGATAATGCATTGCAAGAGTCTAAATTCCTGATCAATACCCTCTTGTCACTCATTCCTGTTCCTGATCAGTTGCACGTTGTTAAGCTTCTCTTCCCTTAACAGAACTTAAAGTAAGGGATTAGGATTTATATGGCATTAAAGGATAAATAAACCTTTGTCAGGAACAGCAGGTGGCAAATCATGTACAACTATCTGTTGACTCCTGAGACAGCAAAGTAGTCTTCAGGTCTTTCAGATCTTCTATAAACATTCGAGTTGAACTTTAATGCATTTGAGAGAGGCACGATACTGATTTGCCAAGCTTAAAATTTTCTGCTTTAGTGAACTGCCCTAAAATATATACAGAATATTTCAACTAGGAAACAGTGCCTTGTTGAAGTAATTAATAAGTGCATGGATGAGACAGTTCTTTGTGCAGAGGGAAGTGGCTATAATGGAAACCAGGAAATTTCTCACTTCTTCCACTGAAATACTGAGCATGTCCAAGAAACCAGCGGACAAAAGTGGAGAGTAAAGTAATGATGTTCAGCTAACATCAACCATGTTAGCATCATTTTTGTGACTGGTCTCTATTTTTGGGGGTTTGTCTTTTTGACAAAGTTACAATCAATATAAGAAACTATTTGCAAGTCTACTGGAAATGAAAGCAGAATATGAGATAGAAAAGGATTAGGAAAGTTTTAATCATGAAGAATATAGCATTTAGGCAATGATTTCTATAATACACATAAAACATATTTATAAAACAGGATGGGTAATTAAGATGACATGATTCTAAAGAACAGAGACTTGGATGACTTGGACATGAATATTTGTGCATATGATATTTGGGAAGAAGGGGTTGTGATTACCCTCAAATTATATGGAATTCTGAGAAATGTAAACAGTCTAATCATGAGTGATTAATATTTATTTGGGGTAACTGAGATGACTCATGCTTTCCAGACCAAAAATTGCTGAATTCTCTGTGGCAGAGGGTGAGGACCTCAAGGAAGGAATTCTGATTTTAATAATGTCTTCAGTGTTGTCATCATATGCAGGTTATTACATACCTGCAGAAGATAATAAACAAATACTGGATAAGATGTTTGCATTCAAGCTTTTTAAGAATACTGCTCTTCCATTAAGCCAAAAGTTTAATTAATTTATAGACTCCTCAGAAATGGGGTAAAATTTCATAGATCTACTTCCAGTTTCCATTTAGAAAATTGAGCTCCAAAGTTTTAATCTTAATGCAGGAGTACAAGAAAAACAGTATCTTACCTTTTGGGCAGGAACATAAGACAAACCTAGATTTGTATTCAAACTTATCAACTTCTCAAACTTAAAAGTAATTTGCAGTATCACAAAATCAGTATCTGGCTAAAACTACAGTTTAATAGAATAATGAGAATTGGATTTGGCTAACATGTCTTGTGCAATGGCAATATGACAGAGTTCTGGCCAGTTTTAAGTACACAAAAGGTCTAAGGTTTAAGGACCCATAGTATTACCTTCAGCAAGATGAATATGGGCTTAATCTCCTACTCTCAAGTACTGGTGTAAAATTAATGAGATTTATTTACACACATATCCAAAGCCAGTGAATGGAAAGACTATTGCACAGATCAGCTAGTGCAAGATGTGGCTCCTTAGTTGAAACTAAGTATTATGCTACACTAAACTAGGAAGGCGTTTGACTTTCTGCAGTTGTGAAAGCCCCAGAACAAAGCACATCCTGGAGGATGGTCTCTGAGCACAGGCCTCTGGTCACCGCCACACACATGATCCACAGGTGAGCACAGATTCACTTGTCTTCAGAAGAATCTCGTTGAACTCTGACTTAACACAGTCAAGAGGTGGAAGTCAGCCTCTTCATTTTGAAAAATTGGCCCCATGGGTTTTTATTCATATTTTAAGATCTACACAACTGTTTGAAGAAGGAAGAGGTGAGAAGGGCAGAAAACCTTTTTTTTCTAAAGGGTTCTTGTAGTTATATCCAAGACTACAACAATAGAAAAGATGAGAGATACGATGCCCCTGACTGATAAAGCTCTTCCCTTGCTTTAGATGTCCTCCAAGTCATGTGAAAACGAGACCCACAGATTCTTAATTCTTTGGGACACCTATTGAACTTGTGATTTTCAGATCATGAACTCTTAAACAAGAGGTGGAACAACTATGCTGAAAATTATATTTTGGTGACGTCCTGCTATCTTCACTTAACCATGACTTATAACATGAATGGATTGTTTATTATCTTCCTCTTCTTGAAACTATCTATTCAGTTAATTGGATTTTTAGTTGCCATAGAGTATTTAAATTCCTGGTTTTCTCCATTTAGGTGTCCTGTTTTATGGAACTGCTTACAAACGTTATATGATGAACAGCCAATACTTAAGAGCTTGCTTACAATTTTCTCCCAGGATCCTCCAATTAATGCTAAAACACCAAGACAGTCACAGTGACTAGCTCAGATGTCTCTAATTACTGTTTCCTGGGAACAAGCAGGACACCCCCATTCCTGCAGCAAGGAAACCCCATCACACTCCCTATGAGTTGGAGAGCACACCCTGAGTTGCTCTGAAACAGTCCCTCTAAGCCTGTCCATGGTGAGAGTACCTTTCCAAAAGGTATTCATTTCTTCATCTTTCACTGGGATAGAAAACATGTACCTAAATAGATGGGAAACAGTCTTCCAATCACACTTTTTATCCTGCCTGTTTGGCTTATTTTTTGTTAGAGTGGACCTATGTCCTCTTGTGCGTCTCAAGGAATCTCATAGGTCTTGTACCAAGCAGGACTTGGTACAAGATATGCTACCTTAAAGTCTTTTTATTAAAATCCAGAGTGATGGTTAAAGGTTTCTACAGGGAAAAAGGAACTACTACTTCAGACTTTTTGGATGTGGCCTTTACCCTCATGAATTTTTGAGGGATTTATGTGTCTTAGATTTTACATAGTTTTCTGCTGTAGTGAATTTACTGTGCTGTCTGTTATCAGACTTCTTATTTTAAAAGACAGAAATCAAAAATTCTATTTTACGTACATACAGGGCATAATTTCTTCCTTTAGAGACAAAATATAAGTGTGTATTTAATGGGAGAAGAAGGGAGAGAAGGGCCAGGAAAAGAAAATAAAGTGACATGATCCATGAAAGCAGAGAATGAAGTGAGATTCTATTGAAACTTAACAAGTTAAAATACCAAGCTGCACTTGACTTTCCAAAATGCTAAATTAGAATCATAGAATCAAATTTCTCAAGTTCCCAGTTTCCCTCACAAGCTGGCTTCCCTGCATGGACTGATCTCCCTGGATACATCATGTCTGGGGTTGCGTGCTATGAAAATACCAATTACAAGCTGTTGTTGGATTTCTCTGTCAGCAATATGAAATTTTCAGTGGAAAATACTTTAAGATAGTTGAATGAACCCCCCGATTTCCTCTACATAAAATGTACTCTGTCCATCCTGATGTAAATAGACTCATTGAAAGGAACCTCATCCTGCAGACTCCCAAGAATGACATTTCATATGTTAGCCTGAATTTAGGCAAGAGGTTTTATCCAGGCCATAGCCAAGAGAATATCTTGTCTATTCTGTGCTTTTATGATGACATTATCTTCAGTAAGTATCTAACTTGTTGTTGCTGTTGTTGTTTGTACTTAGAATTTTATTTCATAAAACTCTGGATCTTACAGAATCCATAGGAGCACTGAAAAAGACTCTTACAGACTTTGGGGTATGACCTGTGCAGCAGTTTTTTACCTTTATCCACATGTGGAGGAATCAATATATATTCAAGTCAACTCACCAAGCACTTGAACAATTGCAGGTTGCAGATATAATGGTGGGAAATGAGATCACTTCTCATATCTGAAAATAAGTGCATTTTTCAGTAGATACAATACATAGGTTTACAAAACAATTTGTAAAAGCCTCTGGATTTTAAGAAGCCTAATGGGGTAAAATCCTGAACCACTTTGCTGAGATCTTGTGCATACATCATGTTGAATGAAATCAGGATTTCACCTGCTCTGAACAATGCTAGTTGTGACTTAGATACAAAACAAGACAGAGTTTTAGTCGCTCTGACATAACAAAGTGCCAGTGAGATTTAAGTTCTTAATCTATTTTCCTTGTTAGAGATGTTCAATTTTCTGCATACTCCACTAATTAAATGCTTCTCACAATATTTCACAAATTTATTAATGTCAATTTTACAAATAAACACTGCATTGTGCTTTTTTTAACAAGTGTTGAAACTAAGAACAATGCTCAGATAATCTCCTTGGTCTTAAAATCAGCACATTTAATAGATAGAATTGCATCATTCTCATGGTGGAATTGGTGCACAGATATCAACTAAATCTGAAAAAGAAACCCAAACTCCTCCAACATTGATTTCAAATGTGTTTTAAAATTCTTTCCTGGCACTCCTACAGGACTTTGGTCAAGTCTCTGCTTGTTCTGGTTTATATTTTAAATGAAAAGTATTTTAGATAAGAAAATGTGGCTACAATGATTTCTAAATGAAATGTTGTATTTGACATAGTGGTTCATTATGCATTAAACAGGTCCTAAGGCTGTGAAGAGCTCTTAGTGGTGTTCTTGAATTTGCATTCTCACTTGAAGTTTGAATAAGAAGTATTTTCTCTGCTTTTGTAAAATAGGTACAGTGAAGGTAATGATTTGCACTTGAATGAAGAGTATATACAATACCTAAAGAACTATTTAAATATTAAACTTTCGGTGCAATTAATTACTTAGACCTCAATCCAGTAAATACTTTGGTACCTAAAAGTTGTGCATTGGAGCACCAAACTTGTGAATGCCTGACCCTCATGAATGCCTGACCCTCAATCCAGAATGCTTAATTAGACAGACAGGGTTTTCACAGTGTTTTAAAAGATTCTGAAAGTGCAGGCTGTAAAATGTGTTCTGGTGCATCAATATCTTTCTGAGGTACCTAACTTGTTAATGGCATTATGTAGAGAAGCTAGGATAGCACCAGAAGCTGCATCAATGTGATACTGAAGTCTAAGCTAGCAAAGTCATGTCTCTTTCCAGAAGAAGCAATCCAAACCATTCTATGATTGTATGACTCTAAGATTCTGCGATTCTGTGATAACATAGCAGTAATATGGCTCTTCTGACCTGGACCCAGTTCAATTTCTATTTGAGAATGCTTTACTCACCATCAATAACCATGCCTGAAGGTGATTCAGATGAGATCCAGAATAGTGATCTGGCTGAGCTAGGAGTTATGGAAATGCAACCTGGCCAACATAACCTCATGTGGAGCTGTGAAACAGGAAATATAAAGGACAGGGTGTGTTTATAGCTTGCATTTTTACTGTCTGAAGCCTGTCTGCACACCACAGACGGTCAGAAACCTCCTTGCAAAAGCAGATTATTATATTCTGTCTTTCAACAAACTCTCCTCACTCGTCTAATTTAAAAACAGTGGCACACTGCAGCCTGCCTTGTACTACTACTGCCTGTTTTGGAATGGACACTCAGTTCAAGAACTTCAGAGGACTTGAAAGCTTTTACTATTTGTGCATGTTTCATGACATGAAAGATTAGTAAGGTTTTCTACGAGAGGGCTTAGGTGCCTATTAATTACTGCAGACCCCATGTCACTTTTGGTCCTGAATTTTCATGGTTCAGTTCTTTCAGTTGCAGGTAAATTTATTTTTTAAAAGCACTTAATGAAGGGTTTCTGATTCAAATGCATAATCAAGGGAGTTGCAAGACTTGCACACCTTCTTAATCAAGAGGTGAGAACTTATATTAGCTATATGATGGGCTGTAGTGTATTCATGTGTGCTTTTGGTAGTGCCCATATTAGAACAGAATTGAGTCACACTGGATCAGTCTAGAGATTCGCAGTTGGGTTGTTTTGGGAGGGACAGAGTGTACTTTGCTAACCGGAATAAGTCTGTAGGACACCACTAACAATAGACAAAAACCTCTGGGAATAACATTTAAATGGCACTTTGCCAGTAGAAGGAGAACTTTGGCCAGCAGTGGCTAGAAAGTGATGCTTTGGTCATGGTTTTCACCTGGAATTTTGAAGATTTCAGGTTAGTTCCTGTTCCTGTCTCTGCCTCCAAGATGCACACCAAACCACTGCTTTATCCACACTCCATTTCCTCATGTTTATAGTAAACTATTAGTCCACTGCATGTTTGTTCTGGTCTTTTTTTTGTCTCTCATAAATTATTTTTCTAGCAACTATGCTTTCCCATTACAGATACTTAATTGGTTCTGGTACAATTGTGTAAATAATCCTTGGAGACTGGTTTTAATTTCAAACACTGCCCTTGCATAAACTTTACTACTGTGTACCAGAAAGAAATCCATGCTAGAGAGAAATTGCAGTGATGACTGTCATACGACATCTTTTTGGAAGGAATTGTTTTCCCATGCTTTATAACATGTTGATTCAGCTGTAAGTGACCACTTCTGGGTCCTGCAAGGTCCACAGAGTCAGATGTAATACCAAACACCGTTCTCTATAATAGGCATAGTTCAACACTGTATTACAGAGAGGTTTACAGGGTTTTTCATGTTTATCATGACTGAGGTATAAAAGATTAATAATTGTAACTACTGAAACAAAATGCAAATTTTAACCTTGTGTTCCTGGAGGGAAAAACCTTTCCTAACTAAGCTCCTTAACAGAAGAAAAACAAGGCATTTTCAAAAAGGTTCAGCTAACAGCCTCATCAAATAATCCTATGATACCTTCATTTTTGATAGTCTGTCCCTCCAATAAGATAATCCCTTCTGTTTTACACAGTGCTGAGTGTTTATAGTAGCAATCTTGCTTCCAATATGAGCATTAATAATAAGGTATCAGTAACCTATATTTTAACTAAATAATAGACTATATTTTAGCTAAAGAACTTGATGGACTCTGGCCTCCACTGCTGCATTTTTGTTCTGATGGCTGTGGATAAAACCAGCATCCCACATTTAGAACAACTGAGACCAAAGCCAACAGAAATGTGCTATCACATGGGATCAGGCCTAGCAATGAAAGTTAACAGAACTCTCTCTGAAAACAGGAGCTCGTTTTGCATTAACTTTACAAAGAACAAAATTCACCATTTAAATTGTCCAGCAGACACCCAGTGATACTACTCAGACTTATTCCTTATGGATTTTTATTTCCCTGTGCGTGCTGCCTAGGTGTATTATATTTAAATGGAAATTTTACAACTGAGAGGACAGAGTAAGATGTCCTAATTGCATTTCTGAAAGGGCAAACTTCTGTTCTACAGCAGGTCTATCACCTCTGCACAGTTTTAAAAAATGAACCATATTCCACATTCAAGTGCAGTACTGCATCTCAATTTATTCTCCTCTTATTATTCTTGTATAAAATGAGTTATTCTTTACCATTTTTTCACATTGAATCCTTAGTTAGTATATCACTGAAGTTAACCTAAATCCATAGACACTATTTCATGTCAAGACCTCACAATAATACCTTCACCTTCTTACAATTAAAGTCTCCAGTACTTACCTAAATACTAACTTTAAAAAGGAAGAATCACCTATGGTCTGTGCTTCTACTTCAGAATTTCCTTTGGGGTGTTTTATTTAAATCTGCAGGAGAACAGCTCAGCATGTGTAGGGTCATGGCAATGCTGACCTCCTGATTGAGGGCAGGAATAGTAGAGAAAATTCTCTGTTGGTCTGGCAAAAAGGGAGTTCTTCTGCAGAAAGATTAGTCTTTTGTCCTCACTCCTTTAGTTCTTTAGCTAGAAAGATTATGCTATCTCTCCAGCTGGTTAAAAAAAGTGTGACAGTTAGGACTTGATGCACTGGGACAATAACAGCCTTAGAAAGTAATTTTTGTACTGGTAGGCTGAGACAGGCTAAACTCAAGTGGGATGAGCATAAGCTACCTTTGAGCTGGAAAGTTCTTCACACCAATGCACTTCTGGTTGAGAGAAGATGCTGCTGCCTCTGCCTCCTGCTAACTAGCTGTGCCCTGTGGCAGGGTGGTGAGTTCAAGGCAACCAGCTGAACTATTTAGCTCTCAGTTTGGAGCTGGGTTGCAGCCTGACAGACCAGATGCTGCAGATCCCTAACTCTGAGATTTGGGCCATAGAGGGACAATTGGATGCTGCAGAATAGGATCTGATGCTCCCAGCATGGTAGATGGAAAAATACTTGGATTAGTTAAGGCCAACTCAAAAAATAGGAAATAAATGTCTGAAAGCATTGGGATTTATGTGTAATACTCTGTGCTATAGAACTGTGTATGTACCTCTTCTTGTTTCATATTTGCTTTGAGAGTCCTATAAAGGTATAATAATA
>NW_008667999.1:854-2274 GCF_000695815.1 Acanthisitta chloris
CCCTCTCTCTCTCACCCCCTCTCTCTTATTTCCCCCTTTCCCTCGCTTAAATCTCCTCGCGTCCAGCTAAGCATGAACTCCAGAGACAGACCCCACCGGAGAGGACTGAGGTAGGAAGGACCTTGCGGAATTCGCTAAGCCTAGAGAAATCCGAAAGTTGCTCTAGATGGGGAAAGGGGATGGAGGCTTCGGGCTTTGAAAACCAACACCGGCAACAGCAGCGGCCGCTTCCAAAACCCAGCGCAGCTCAGAGACCTCCCCAGACCGAGCCCAGGTCCTGACACTGCCTCTCACTGCGACATTCCCTGAGGATTGGTTTTCAGATTTTGCAGTTATCTTTTTTTTTTTTTTTATCGGGTCGTTTGTGGAAATATTTAGAGAGTTTTCGTTTGTCTTTCCGGGATTTTTTTGTCTCCTTTCCATTTCTTCATTTATTTTGGAGTTTTGTTTCTCTGCAGCTCGTTCATTAGCGCTGGAAAGCCGAGGGATGCGAGCCCCCTGTTCGCATACCGGTGGGGGTGTTGGGGAGGGGGAAGGAGTATGCAAGGCGATGCTCAATCCGTGTCAGGGCATAAAACATAGTCTTTCGGCGCTTGTAGTTCATATGGGTTATTTCAGGGGGGCATGGGGGAGGGATGTCTGTTTTTTCGTGTGTGGCTGGGATATTCTGAGTCCCCTTACCCACCCTCTCATCGTTGTTTCATTTCTTGAGCCCTTGGAGTCGGTTCAGTAACTCTGAATGCAGTTGTAAGTGTCTTGCCTTGTTCTCCGGCTTTTAACAAGAGTTCCACTTTAACACGCGAAAGGGTAACCCGATCCAGGCGTTTACAAACCTACAATGAACAAAAATATAGAGAAAGGGGAAGAGAGGGGAACGAATTCCTACTGAGACTCCTTATTCATAGGTGTAGGTAATGTACTCAATAGGAACAGGTACATTTGGCAGTTTTATTGCTTTGTACCCTCCAGCTTGCTGTTAACATCATGAAGGCGTTTTTTTTTCGCAGGTGCACATACTAGCATTTTCTCCATCAGCAAGAGCATGCATAACAAAAGATGTCAGAAAATAGGCTGGGGAGTGTTTGCAACACGTTGTTTTCTTGTTTCGAAATAATTCCTGCCGCACAATGGATGCTAACCCCGGAATCTGGGAATGTTGAGCAGGAGAGGAGACCAGTTTGAAATAATACCTATATGCCGCCTTGACGAAGGGAATAAGGCGTCTGAGTCAGGAAAAAAAAAAAAAGAAGAAAAGGCAGGGAGAGTCTGCAGGGGATGCTTCCTGCGATAGGTAGCAAACGGAGTTACATATGCATCCCTCGCTCAGCCTAGCTGACGGACGAGCTGCGGTGGGGCGAGCGGGACAGGCAGCGGCTCCGGATGCGGGTCGGGGGGAGCGGCGGCGCCGCGGGGGTGCGGA
>NW_008668000.1:0-5926 GCF_000695815.1 Acanthisitta chloris
AGAGAGACCCCAAATTACAGAATTTCACCCTCCTCATTTATCCTCATTTTATCTTTTGTTCTTTGTCTGTCCCGCCGCACTGCCCCCAGCCCCTGTCCTGCGAAGGTCCCAGTGGGTGTTTCTCACTGACAGTCAGGGGTTGGGTGACAGAAGCTGGGAGGAGGGTGGGCGGGGAAGGTGAGAGCCTGTGGGCCAAATACAGCAGGACAGAGACACAGCAACACAGAAAGGAGGTTTGAGGTAGAGGAGAGAGGCCTGGCTGCAGTAATCTTGTGTGGCTGTCAAGTGTTTGCTGCTTGAAGCTAGCTGGAAAAATGTGCTCCAGAAGAATCACAGAATCATAGAACTGTTTGGGTTGGAAGGGACCTTAAAGATCATCTAGTTCTAACCCCCCTGCCATGGTCAGGGACGCCTTCCACTAGACCAGGTTGCTCAAAGCCCCATCCAACCTGTCCTTGAACACCTCCAGAAAGTAGGTACAGACCTACTTGAATAACGACACCCAGGGCACCATTGCCAGCACCTTCTTGTTCAGGTGAAGAGTGGCTTTGAGTGGGGTTTTGCCCTACATCTGATTCAGTTTGGCTTAATGCTTTTTTTCCATTTTGTTATAAAGGGTAAACATAAGGACTACATATTTTACACATGAAATATAACCATAGATGTAGTGTTTGGAAGAATTAGATTAAAAAGCCAAGATTAGATTTAAAAACTGTGTGGGCAAATTGGGGAAATGGTCTGGAAGAAACAGGAGGCAGCTGAATAAGGAAAAGTGGAAGGTTGTACATTTAAGCAACAATATGAACTCCCAGAGTACCGAGGAGGGAGTGATGGCTTAAGTAGCAATTCTTCAGAAAAAGGATCAAAAGCTGAATGCAAGTCAGCTATGTCATGGTGTTGAGGTGATGGAAAATAAGTTGAGGGGAGATGTGGCATAATTGGATCCAGGCCAGAAGAGAGCAGGGCGAATGAGCGGAAGTCAAGAAACCATTACCTACCAGGGAAGCCTGAAAGAGCTAAAATTCTCTAACCCAAAGGAGGAGAGAACTGAAGTCTTTAAGTACATAAAAGGGCATAATTGTTGTTCCTTGTCTGTGATGGAAGAGAGGGGAAAAAAGGAAAAGAAAAAAGAAGGCTTAAGTCACAGCAGGAAAGACTCAATTTAGATGTTAGGAAAAACTTTCTAATGACAAGGATAATAAAGAATAGACAGCCTGGGGAGTGGAGAGCTTTAAGATCAAGTTAAGCAACATCTGTCAGGGATGTCCGAGGTTTAGGTGATCCTGCTTGGGTTAGTGGGATGGACTGGTCTGACCTTTCAAGGTCCCTTTCAGCCCTAATTTTTCAGTGGTTCTGTGGGCCGACATTAATCTTCTTAATGGTATTTAAACAGTCAGCAGCTTCTGTTAAGTAACTGCTAGCAAGTCTCTTCTCTTGCCTGCGGTTTAAAATTAACTTAATTTCCATACATCACTTTCGCCCTCCAGCTCCCAAGTCCTGCAGAGACAACCAGCAGCTGAATTCCTTGACTGCTTGTCAGTACCTTCCCTGTGGCTCTGTAGCTATCCACATAAAATAAAAAGAGGTAGAAATGCTGCATACTGGTGGCTATGCCTTCAGTGTGAGGGTGCCCTCCTTTTCCATGTATGTATGTAGGAGATATGGTCCCCCTTCTTGAGACAGCAAGAACTCATATGTGGTTATTTCATTTTGTGCTTTCCAGGGAGCTGTCTTTCCATGTGGCCTGCAGCCTTCTGATGGAGCGTGTCTTGCCCTGTCTCTGGCAAAGGCTGGCCTGTTCCTCAAAGGAGTCATGTCAGACCATGGACCTTCACTGTCAGTTTGCCACAGGTCAAGGCATGTCCAAAGAAAGGCAGTGGAGCTGCTCAAGGGTCTGGAGCACAGGTCTTATGAGGAGTAGCCGAGGGAGCTGGGGGTGTTTAGACTGGAGAAAAGGAGACTCGGGGGAGACCTTATTGCTCTCTACAACTACCTGAAAGGAGGTTTTAGACAGGTGGCAGTCAGCCTCTTCTCTCAGTTAACAAGGGTAAGAAGAAATGATGTCAAGTTGCACAAGGTGAGGTTTAGATTAGATATTAGGAAAAAATTGTTCACTGAAAGGGTTGCCAAGCCTTGGAACAGGCTTCCCAGGGAAAGTGGTTGAGTCACTATCCATAGAGGTATTTAAGGTGCATGTAGGCATGTCACTTGGCGACATGGTTTAGGTGAACATTGCACAAGGTTTAGATTAGATATTAGGAAAAAATTGTTCACTGAAAGGGTTGCCAAGCCTTGGAACAGGCTTCCCAGGGAAAGTGGTTGAGTCACTATCCATAGAGGTATTTAAGGTGCATGTAGGCATGTCACTTGGCGACATGGTTTAGGTGAACACTGTGGTGGTGGGTTAACAGTTGGACTGCATGATCTGAGAGGTCTTTTCCAACATTAACGATCCTATGATTCTATGATAAGACTGAAAGGGTTGCCAAGCCTTGGAACAGGCTTCCCAGGGAAAGTGGTTGAGTCACTATCCATAGAGGTATTTAAGGTGCATGTAGGCATGTCACTTGGCGACATGGTTTAGGTGAACACTGTGGTGGTGGGTTAACAGTTGGACTGCATGATCTGAGAGGTCTTTTCCAACATTAACGATCCTATGATTCTATGATAAGGTTTGAGTGTCCAAGCCCAGACACAGCCCAATGTGTGTGGCACTTCAGTGTAACAATGTGTACAACAACGGGGGCTGTAATTACTAAGTTGTCCACAAGTGATCTCTCTTGAAATGGTGCAGACTCCAGAAAGAAATGTGTGATGTGAACTTGGCCCTGGGTCTGGGAGCCCTTGAAGCCACTAATGAAAGTGAATTAAGTTTTTCACCTGCCAGCAAGAGAGTAGGAGGGGGAGAAATAGTCAGGCCATAATGAGCAGTATCTGCAATCCTTGTCTAGTGCCCTTGGAAAACAGGAGAGCTGGTGTGTGTGTCCTGAAGGCAGGGTGTCTGCAAACTTCTTAGTTTTTTGCTTAAAACAGAAAAGACGCCGTTTCCATAGCTGGGAAAAACTGTCCCAGGAGGAGAGAGAGGAAAACAGTGCCTGGAAGTCCTCTATTTTGGGAAATAACTCCCTGCCTGGCACTGAGCTGCACATATGGATTGTGAGGGGTGATACTGCTCAGTGTGACCCTGAAAACTGGGTGCATATGGTACCAAGGAGATCACTGACCCCACGTCACAGCTAGGAGACCAGCAATAGAGGAGACAGCCCTAACCCAAAAAAGGTTGTTCAAAGTCAGGAACACATGAGGCTTCCAAACCATCATTGCATCCTCCTTAGTTATTTACCTAAACCAGAAAAGATGACCTTTCTATAGCTGGGAAAGATCATCCCTAATGAGGGAGGGAACCGCAAGTATCTTATCTGCCTGCAGAGAAGCAAGTCACAATTTCTCCCACTAATCTTCTCCAGTGGTTTTAAGCAGCCAAGGTAATTGTGGGCCAGATTCACGGGCCTTCACATTCACTTTTGTTAACAGAGCAAGATCTGTCTTATCTCTGTGTGACAAGTATTAAGAACATAGTAATAAATGTTCATATGTGTGAGTAATGTATAAAGAAACAACGTGGCCAGCACAGCAGCAGGTTGGAACATAGGGTCTTTCACTCTCAGCCCTGAGCTCTTTCTTCCAGACTGTGCTGCCAGCTCGGAGACGTGCGCGGGGTTGTTATTTATACACACAATAAAACGCCACCTGAATGCAGCTGGAGTCCTACCTTTGAGCAACATTAACACACTAGGGACTTTATTTACAGCCATTTCACTTTACCTCTCTTGATGCTGGAAATGAGAGTTTCAGGTGTGCTCCCCTTTAAAAATGCCACAGTGAAATATGCATACGTTAAAGCGGGTTGTGCTTTTGTGGAGCCTATATCCCAAACTGTATAGTAGCTGCTTTGTGCACAAACTGTACAAAAGCACAGTCCCACTCCAGTGAAAATGTATTTATCAGAACCATGACAGTATGAATCTGACTCATTAAATAAGACCTTATTTTTTTTAAGGGAATGTTAGGAGTAATACAAATACAGCAAGCTCCTAAGGCCCTTGCAAGGTAAGGGTGAAACAAGCTTACTGTTTAACTGCTGCAGCTTGAGAGAGGTGTTTTTGGAAGTGCTGTAAAAATCATAAGCTTTCTTGAGATAGTCTGAACACTGCTGTATCCCACGGGATTTGGGGTAAGGATGAGATTAGCCACCCAAATGTAAGTTTATTTGAACAAAGCAATTTATATGAAGAGCAGCAAGGGATTTTCAAGATGTGAGAAAATGAGGAGCTTTTTAATTTTTTGCCCAGATACGTGGGAGACTCCAGACCAGCTACACTTGAGCAGCCTGCATTTTGGGCATTGCAAACTCAAAAGTTTCCCATCTGAGGGGTGCTGCCAGCTGCAGTGAGCTTGATCTCTGCTTAGCTCCAGAGCTGGAGCCAGACAGCATCTCACACAGTATGGCTGCAGGCCTTTTTGGTGTTTTTACTCTGTGGAGTTTTTATGAGACCATATCTGTCAAATGTATGTGTGAAGATAAATCAAACAAGCACAGCCACGGCTATTAAATAAATGTGAAATCTGAGTGGCTTCCACCAGCCCCTCAGTCCCTCCCCCTCAGCTGCCATGTGTACTGAGTTTTATAGACACAGGATGGTGAAGGATGGTTGGTTATGAGAAAGGGGAAGCAGCAGGAAGGCAGCTCTGAGGGAAGGGGGTGATTTTCTTGCAGCGGGAAGCAGAGAGCTATGAGATTGGTTTGGGGCTCATGCTGCTGAAATATTTGGGTCTGGAAAGAGCCTGTTTTGAAACTTGATGACTTTTGAAGAAGAAGAGATTCAACAAATGGTATCAGGGATGTGGTCTGACTGCTGCAATGGCATCCAAAGTGCAGTGAAGATGGAGACCTAGCAGAAGAGGCAAAGCAGAGCTCCATGCAGAAATGTAATGAGCTACTCAGTCTCAGACCATGTTTGGGAGAACCACAAGGTTGCTGCACCATGAATACCAAAGCATGAGAAGGGCATCAAGCTGTCTCTCAGCCTGTCTTCTCATGGAAAATAAAATAATCTTGACCTGATCAGCACTCAGATTTTTCCCCTATTCCCTAAACTGTTTTTCCCCCAGGAGAAGGGTGATCCTTCCAAGGTCAGGGTTGAGGTTACTGACAGGTCATGGAGGGCAAGGTCAGGCTTGAAGCTGACTGTCTGTACCAAAGCTGTCCCACATAGGGAGAGGACCTTGCAGTTTCCAAAGCCATCAATCTTCTCCCCACTTTCACCAGCTATTCACCTCTCCCAGTTTTAAGTGGAAGAAAATACAGCCAACCTCTTCAAGTGCTTGTGTTGTGCCTCTGGGAGCTGCATTCTTGCTCTCGAGTGCTCAGTCACTGAAACAGAATAGCCAATATATCACTCCCAGTGTCTTTATTTGGGGCCTGAAGTTGGATCAATGTATCTGAAGGCTACTGTAACCAGGAAATTATTCTTCTCATTTCTGACAATGGGACTGGTTTTGCCACCAAGAAAGCATTTGTCACTTCTCCCTGGCTGCACCAGGGTTTGGCTGAATGCACTTGTTTACCCTGGCACACAGGGAGAGCATCCTCACAGAGATGGGGACTCAACAGGAATCGAGTCTAACCAATCATGTGGCAACAAAGTGTACAGTGCTGGTGCCAAAGGTGAAGCAGGAGAGACAGTGCTATGCCACGTGCTCTGGACATGGCCCATGAGGCAAGAGTGTGAGACAAAGATTATTTGACCTGGCTCCTACATCTGTGATATCATTGCACCTCCATCTATTTTTAGTGCTGATTGAAACTAGGAAGGTATTTGACCCACAGGAATATAGTCTGCTTGTCGTGGTTTAACCCCAGCAG
>NW_008668001.1:0-877 GCF_000695815.1 Acanthisitta chloris
ACCCTGGGGGACACTCCCGTGCTGGCTCCGGGGTGTGGGATGGGGTGTCCCCCAGCTCGGGGACGGTGCTGGGTGGGTTGGTGTGGCTGTGCACTTCCTATCCCTCATTCCTTGTTTCTGGGGCCTGGATCTCGCTGGGTTGACCGTCCCCACCGTTTGGGCTGAGACCGGGTGAGCTCGTTGCATGGATTGGGCCATGTCATCAGCCAGGTGTCACCCGCTGGGGTCACCCCCCCAGGGGTCAGAGGGGACACCGGTGTGGGTGTTCTGTGGCAGGGCTGGACGTGGCCGTGCAGGGATATCCCTTCGAGGACTGGGGGCTGGCTGGGCCTGACCTGCTGGGGCTGGATGCAGAAGCCCTGGAGGCACTGGGGGTGTGGGCCCTGGGGCACCAGGAGCTGCTGCTGGAGGCTGTGGAGCAGCTCCGTGCTCTGGTGAGTGCTGACAGCCCTGGGGGCTGCAGGGATCCCCGGGAGGGAGGAGGGATGTGGGGGCATCCTGGGCTGGAGGGAGGTGAGGGACATGGGTGCACTGTGTGCTGGGTGGAACAGGGGGACACTGGGTCACCCAGTGCTGGGTGAAGGTGAGGACACAGGGACAACTGGGTTGGAGAGGGAGGATGTGGGGTCACCTGGGACTGAGTGAAGGTGGGGACACAGGGACAACTGGGCTGGAGAGGGAGGATGTGGGGTCACCTGGGACTGAGTGAAGGTGGGGACACAGGGACAACTGGGCTGGAGAGGGAGGATGTGGGGGGACCCTGAGCTGGGTAGAGGAGAGGACACGGGAGCAACATGCACTGGGTGGAGGTGGGAGACATGGAAGCATCCTGAGTAGGTGGATGTGGGGACATGGGGGCACTTTAGGCTGGGGTGGG
>NW_008668001.1:891-1682 GCF_000695815.1 Acanthisitta chloris
GGTGAAGTTGGGAACACAAGGACACCTGGGCTGGGTGAAGGTGGGGACATGGGGGCACCCCAGAGACCCCCATTGCCCTCCCATCTGGCATCCACATTCCCCCTGCCAGGACACGGGACTGGCGAGCACCAGCCTGCGGACACTGACGGAGAGGCTGCAGGAGCTGGCTCAGGGCATCCAGACCCTGGTGCTGGGGGGGATGTCAGCAGGGGATGCCTCTCAGCCACCCTCCCTCACCCTCCTGGCCCGAGTCGTCGACCTGATCGGGGCTGCCAAGGAGCTCTTCTCCTGGCTCAACAGGTCTGGGGCAGGTGAGGGTACCCCTGGGTTCTGGGTGTTTCCCATGCTGGGGCTGAGCTCTCTGTCCCCTCCTTAGGTATCTCTTCTCCACCCTCAACGACTTTTCAGCCAGCAGGGACATCGTCCTGCTCTGTGCCCAGCTGACAGAGACGCTGCAGGCGGTGGGTGACCATGGTGGGAGGCCACGATAAGGGGCATGGGGTTGGGGTTGGGTAGCCAGCTGGCTGCTCTCTTGCCCCCCAAAAGCTCTGCTGCTGGAGCTGGGGGAAAAGCTGGGGTGAGGGAGGATATGGAGCCATCCCATCACTCTCATCCCCACATCTTGTCTCCCCAGGACTGTCCTGCAGCTGAGAGGGACAGACAGATCCTGCAGATTGTAAGTGCTGGATGAAGAGGGGGTGACAGGCACGGGGAACCCAGTGCTGCCAGGACCCACCCTGAGCCCCTTGTTGTCACCCACAGTGTCAGCACATCGTGGGCATCTGTGAGAG
>NW_008668001.1:1743-7122 GCF_000695815.1 Acanthisitta chloris
CCCCCAATGTCCCCCAGCACTCCAACGCTGCCCTCTGGCCTGTGGCAGAGCCCCTCAACATCCCCTGATACCCCAACGCTGCTCCCCAGCCCATGTGGGAGCCCCCCAGCATCCCCTG
Source organism: Acanthisitta chloris (assembly GCF_000695815.1). Lineage (NCBI taxonomy): Eukaryota > Metazoa > Chordata > Aves > Passeriformes > Acanthisittidae > Acanthisitta > Acanthisitta chloris. Next base: position 1,862 of record NW_008668001.1, read on the forward strand.
ACACCCCGATAGCATCCCCTGACACCCCAACGCCTCCCCCTGACCCTCCAGGGAGCCCCTTGACACTCCTCACTGCCCCACTGGTGAGTCTCCTTCACTCCCGTGCCCACCACTGCCCAGGGACCACCCTGCACCCCACTCACACCTCCTTCACGTCCCTCCTAGGGCCTTGAGATCACCTCCACCAGCTCCTGCCTGCACTTTGTGTCTGAGACCCCCTCAGAGGTGAGTGAGGTGCTGTCTCTCTCTGTCTGTCACCCCCTCCCTGTGCCACCCTGTCCCTCAGTCACCCCCTTTTGGTACCTGCCACCGGATCCACTGAGCCTCTTAGGTCCCTAATCTGCAAACCCTGACCTAGAGCTGTGGTCTCTGCACCCCAATCCCACCATGGTGCCGTGCAAAATTGGATTAATGGTTAACTCCCTCCTGGTTCTCCCCATCCGGGAGAGATCTTGAGTGTGGATTAGCTTTGGGGTGGGGGTATAAGCCCCCAGGACTGGGCACTTCACTCCCATCCTGCCTCTACACAGGCTCTGGCTGCCCACGGGGGCCACATCCTGCCCGGAGACGAGATCGTGCAGGTCAATGAGCAGGTCGTGGTGAGTCAGAGGGGACAGGGGCTCGAGGGTGCTGCTGGTTCTGCAGGAAAGACATGGACAGGGAGCTGCAAGGCCAGGAGGGCTGGGGGAATATGGGGACTGCAGCTGGGACAGTTTTGGGGGGACATGGGACCTGCAGCTGGGAGGATTTGGGGGGATTGAGTTGTGATCTGCAGAAAGCAGGAGCTGGGAAAGGTCTGGGGGACACAGAAGCCACTGCCACGGAGTTTGGGGGATGCAGGTGCTATAGCAGGGGAGGGTTTGGGGGATGTGGGATCTGTGGCTGGGCAGGTTTTGAGGGATGCAGGACCCATGGGGCAGTGTGGGGCCAGGGCCATGTCCCATGTCTCACCATGGCAGGTTGGTTGGACACGTGTCAACCTGGCAAAGAAGCTGAGGGAGAAGGCAAATGAAGCGACACTGGTGCTGAAGAAGATCCCTCTCGATCTGCCTGACTCACCTCCCTCTCCCAGGCAGCAGGTGAGTGATCCCAGTGCTCCCAGTACAGCTCCAGTGCCACACTGGGCTGTGCTGGAACCAGGCAGAGATGCTCAGAGCCAGGCATCTCCCATCATGCTGGTGATCCCTAAAGCTCTGGGGTCCGTGGTGGGATGGGTCTGGCCCTGACACTCTATCCACAGCTCCCAGGAGCATTTTCGGATGCTGTGGAGTCTCCCAGCACCAGGAATGACAAGTGCCCAGGCAGCCCTGTGTCCCTGACCTCCAGGTGAGCCCCATCCCAACACCTTGACACCCCAAACCCAGCCAGCAAAGAGATGTTTGGGTGCACTCGATGCCCCTTTCCTCTTTGTTTTTTTGGGAGGAGAGGTGCCAGCAGTGTGACAGCTCCCAATGAGCAGTCTGGGAAGCTGCCAGTAGTTTTACAGAGAAAAAAAAAAAAAGTGGTTGTGTTTGTAATTCATTCACTTGGTAACATTTTGATGGGGTTGAGACTATATTTAGACATGACCCTTCTCCTCTCCCGGAATGGAAAGGCGTGAGGAGAGCCAACGCCAGCGCAGGCAGGAGCCTCCTGAGCCCCTGCCACCCCTCCAGCCCCACTCCCCAGGCAGGGAGAACAGGAGGCTGAGAGAGTGGGACCCCCACAGAGGCTGAAGGGGCTTTGCAGCTCAGAGATCCCATTTTCCCTCAGTGTTGCTGCTGACTTGGACTCGGGGCCAGACTCTGCGCCAGATCCTATCAGTGACGAGGAGGAGGAAGAGGACGAGCAGGATCTGAGGCTGCCTGGGGCAGCTGTGGAGGAGCTGTCAGGGCTGCCTGGACACGTAGGAGGTAGGAGGGGAGCAGAGGGGGGTCTGGGGACAGAGCAGAGTCCTCCTCCCATGACAGGAGGCTGCATCCCTGCTTGCTATTCACAGGCACTGCAGAGGAGTCGTGGGAGAGTGGTACCCCCCTGGGCACCCCTCTGGGCACCCCAAGCTCTCCAGACATCCCTGCTGCCACAGGACCCTGCACCACAGAGCTCAGCCTCACAGCAAGCCCCATCACAGGGGCTGGAGGTGCAGAGCCCAGCCAGGTCCCTGAGGAGGTGAGAGCTGGAGTGGGGAGACACTGCCAGGGGGTCAGTGAGGGTCAGTGATGTGTCTCACCTGAGCTGGGAGGCAAAACGCTTGAGTGGGTTCCCCTCTGAGCTCCTGCTGTGGGTGTGTGAGTTGGGTGTCCCTAAGTGGAGTCTCTTAGGGCTGTGGGTGCTGCTGGGGGTTCAGCAAACTCTGCCCTGTCCTTGAAGTGTTGTCTCTAACCTCTTGTCTCTGCCTCCCCATCCAGGGCAGCCCCCGGACGGGACGCAGACCAAAAGGTGAGCAGGACCCTGCCAGGCTGGGGAGAACAGGGCTGGGGGCTCTCCTGGGGGGCTCTGCTCCCCCTTTCCCTGCTCTTGACACCCCCAACACTGTGCTGGCAGGAGTGGCGACCAGGCTGAGCCGCCGGCGGGTCTCGTGCCGGGACCTGGGCCGGGTGGACTGCGATGGTTGGCTCCTCAAGAAGAAGGACCACGTGGGCTTCATGGCCCAGAAGTGGAAGAGGTGCTGGTTTGTGCTCAAGAGCCACACGCTGTACTGGTACAACCACCCCAATGTGAGTGGGAGCACTGGGTGTCCTCACCCCCCCACCTGGGGCAGCCAGGATCTCCCAGGGTGGTGGTAGACGTGGCTGTTGCCCTCCTCACAGGATGAGAAGGCTGTAGGACTCATCAACGTGGCCACCTATGACCTGGAGAGCACGAGGGAGCAGAAGAAGAAATAGTGAGTAGGGTCTGTCCTACCGTGGATCTCCTGGGTGGTGGGAGGGAGGGGGATGCTGGCCTGAAGAATTCATGGTGATGAGTCCTGCTGTCATGCTGGGTACCACCTGCATCTCCCCACGGGGCTGGAGGGGTTCCCATGGGGCTGGTGGGGTCTCTGTGGGCCTGACGGTGTCCTTGCAGGGTTGCTGGGGTCCCCACAAGACTGGTCACCTTGCAGTACTCTGCCCACACTCTGAGCAAGACACCCACACACCTAACACAAGATTTGGCTGTGTTATCTGGGCTGAAGCTGAGGACCAGAGTGTCTCCCATGGCACAGAGAAGCCCAGACCCCTGGAATGGGTCAGGATGGGGGGCTGCAATGCTGGGGAGGCTGCAGGGGGCTGGTTCTGTGTCACCACAGCAGCACAGGCAGCAGCCTCCTTGTCTTCCTCAGTGTGTTCCAGCTGTGCCACCAGAGGTACAAGCCCTTCATCTTTGCTGCTGAAACCTTGGCTGACCTGAGCATGTGAGTAATGTGCCTGCCATCACCAGTTAGTGCCAGTCCTGCCACATCAAGCTGGCCAGGACCTTCCTCCACCTGTCTGTCTGTCCTTTCCCTCCCCAGGTGGGTCAGTCACCTCATAACAGCCAAAACAAAGTACACACTGGCACACCAGTCAGTCCCAGACAAGGAGGAAGGTAATGAGTCCTTCCCAGGGTGGGAGATGGGGACCCTGCAGGGAGCTGGGATCCTAGTGGGGCACTGTGCCTGGTGCCACAGCCCCTGCATGGGACCACTGGGAGCTTTGCCTTGCTTTGTGGGATTTGGGGGGAATGTGAGAAACACTCGCTGAGAGGGTCCTGGGGTGATGCTCAGCCCTTGGGGGCAGCCCAGGCCTTCCCACTCCCACTGTCCTCCCCTGTGGTCTCCAGACTGCTACAGTGAGACAGAAGCTGAGGACCCTGAGGATGAGTCTCCCAAGCATGGATGTGACTCGGTGAGTGACCCAGGGGGACAGCCCAGGGAGGGGATGGAGGTTTCTCATCTCACCTCCCACCTTGTCTCTCCCTCAGCCAAGGAAGAGGCTGAATACCCCAGAGAAAGCCTTGTTCTCCCTGGCCAGTGGTGAGCCCAGCAGTGCAGCCAGCAGCCCCCAGGGCAGCCCCCGGCCCTGCTCCCCCATGGGTAGGTGCTGGGGGTGACATCTGTCACCCTCTAACCCTTTTGTGTGTGTGTGTGCTGGGGGGTAACTCGAGCTGGGATGTGTTTGAATGTGAACCATCTCAGGGTAAAGGGAACCCACAGGAAAGATGGAGAGGGATTTTTCACAAGGGCATGTAGTGGGAATGGCCTTAAACTGAAGATGGGAAGTATTAGATTGGCTATTGGGAAGAAATTCTTCCCTCTGGAGGTGGTGAGACACTGGCACAGGTTGCCCAGAGAAGTTGTTGCTGCTCCATCCCTGGGAGTGTTCCAGGCCAGGCTGGAAGGGGCTTGGAGCAACCTGGGCTGGTGGAAGGTGTCCCTGCCCATGGCAGGGGATGGGATGAGATGAACTTTAAGGTCCCATCCCAAACCAGTCTGTGATTCCATGCTCTTGGGGCAGGGCTATATGCAGGGGAGCCCCAGGGGATTTTGGGGTTGTCCTCCTGCTCCAGCAAAACCAGTATTCCATGCTCTTGGGGCAGGGCTATATGCAGGGGAGCCCCAGGGGATTTTGGGGTTGTCCTCCTGCTCCAGTGCCCTCTCTCCTCACCTAGACCCCTCTGGGGAAGATCTGGAGAGCCTGATGCAGTGCCTGAAGCAGGGAGGGGTGTCCCTCATCGGGCAGCGACGGATCCTGACGCAGGAGCAGTGCCGAAAATCCTTCCTGCGGCTCTTGGGGCAGGGCTATATGCAGGGGAGCCCCAGGGGATTTTGGGGTTGTCCTCCTGCTCCAGTGCCCTCTCTCCTCACCTAGACCCCTCTGGGGAAGATCTGGAGAGCCTGATGCAGTGCCTGAAGCAGGGAGGGGTGTCCCTCATCGGGCAGCGACGGATCCTGACGCAGGAGCAGTGCCGAAAATCCTTCCTGCGGCGCAACAAGAACCCTCACATCAACGAGAGGGTGCACGCGGTGAGAGCCCTGCAGAGCACGCTCAAGGTGGGACCCACAGCCCCCTGACCCCCCAAACCCTCTGCCCATGGGTCACCACCCCAAAACAAGCTCCTGGCTCTTGGCAGGCAAAGCTGGTGGAGCTGCAGGCGCTGGAGCAGCTGCTGGGAGAGGATGTGCTCACCTCGGACAGGTTCCGGTGCTGGAAGGAGGAGCACCAGGAGCTGTACCAGGAGCTGCGGGAGGGGTGGGCAAGGCAGCGGGGCCAGAGCCACCCTGGGGGGCTTGAGGCAGAGCACAGCCCCCACGAAGAGGCTGG
>NW_008668001.1:7173-7968 GCF_000695815.1 Acanthisitta chloris
TCAGTGCTGACAGAACTCAAGGTGCTGCAGGTGCTCTGTCCATGCTGGGGATTCTGAGGATGTTTTGAAGGCTCAGCTCCCAGAAGGGATATCTCCCAGGGGACATGGCTTCTGCTGCATCCATCCTGCTCCCTGGAGCAGAACGTTGCTGGGCCAGTCTGGCTTTTTCCAAGGTCATTTTGGCTTAGCTAGAGGTTGGCAAGGGGAGGCTGTTCCTGGATGGATGTGCCCCCAATGTGGTGCTGCCAACCAGCCTGGCCAGGGGCTCCTCTGCTGTAAATAAATAAATAGAGCTGGTCTGGTCATGCTGTGGTTTTTCTTGGTGCTGAAATCACAGAATCATAACAGTGGAAAGGACCTCTAATATCATCAAGTCCAGCTATTCCTCCAGCAATGCATGTTCACCACTAACCACGTCCCAATGTGCCACATCTGCATGTTTTTCAACACCCCCAGGGATGCTGACTCCACCACCTCCCTGTGCAGCACATTCCAATGCCTGACATGCTTTTCCACAAGGAAATTTTCTCCAAGATCCAACTTAAACCTTCCTGCAGCACATTCCAATGCTTGACATCCTTTTCCACAAGATTTTCTCCAATATCCAACCTAAACCTCCCCTGGCAAAACTTGAGGCTGTTTCCTCTTGCCCTGTCACTTCTTTCCTGGGAGAAGAGACCGAGACAGGCCCTCACCTGGCTGCACCTCCTGTCTGGTAGAGAGCTGGAAGATCCTCCTGAGCCCCTTTCTCCCCAATCCCATCCCCATCCCATCCCACCCCCATCCCATCCCATC
>NW_008668002.1:0-229 GCF_000695815.1 Acanthisitta chloris
ATCCAACACAAACAGGGTCGAGTAAATAATAAAATAGTGATAGGATGTAGTAGAAGTATAATCCAAAGCCCAGGGCAGTTTGTGTGGGCAAAAAGTGATGGTACCTGGACAACCCACCTGTCCGTGGACGGGAAAGTGAAAGAATTTACTTTACGTCTCCCTACTTTATGTCCAGTCTGGAAAAGGTCCCCATTCAATGGAAAACGTGAACTTTTGCAAATAAGCACAA
>NW_008668002.1:396-717 GCF_000695815.1 Acanthisitta chloris
AGGATTCAGAGAATTGAACATACAATTACAAGCCACAACCAAAATGACTCTACAAAATCAACTGGCCTTAGATGTGTTACTCCTGAAAGAACATGGAGTGTGTGGATTTTTAAAAGGACAAGTCAATCATTGCTGCATCCATATCCCAAATGTAATTGGAGATGTAGAACATGATATCAATCAGTTAAAACAAACAGAACGCAAGGTGCAAGATGAACAAAAGGACTTGACTACGAGCTGGTTAGATAAAATCTTCAGAGGGTTAAGATGGAATGTGAGTTCATGGACAAAATGAATCATTGAAAATTTAATAATCTTACT
>NW_008668003.1:0-1769 GCF_000695815.1 Acanthisitta chloris
TTCGGCCCCGCCCCGCGCCCAGCCGCCGTGCGCTGATTGGGCAGCGCGGCCCGCCAATCATCTCGGCGGACCAATCAGCCACTGCTGTAAGAAGGTTTCATGCGCTCCAAGCGTTTTGCTGTTCTTTTGTGCGAATTGGTTGGATTAAATAGGAATATTGAGATTGTGTGTTCCGCGCTAAGAGGATATTGCCCTAAGAGGGTAGAGAGAAGAGGTGAGGGTTTAGTTCACAGAGGTGCTTTGCTTTGTGGGTACACTCACTGGGAATGGAAAGGTTAAAGCTAAGAGTAGGATTGGGGATTGTAAAGTAGAGAGCACCTGAATAAATAGAAGGTAAAAGGTTGATTAATAAGGAATTGTTTTAGTTTGTTAAGCATGAAAAGGGTAGAAGTTAGGGTATTGTTTTAGCTTAGGTAGCGTAAAAACAATGTATTTACCAAGAAGAAAAACTAGATGCAGCTGGACTCAGGACCTGGCAGCATGTGCCAAACTCTAAGGTGAAAAGATCAAGGTGATGAAGACCATCGGCCTTCCTCCCGAGACCACCAGAGACCATGGGACTAATGCCAAGTGGGAGGAGACGAAGGAGGAGATGATGATAATGATGTTCAAGAACTAATTGTAATAATGACTACCTATTCCTGGAAATAATGAATATGTGTGAGTTTTTAATGTATATAAACTGTGAAGTTTTTGTCCCTGGCTGCACAAGTTTGGTGGAGAGATCCCCCTTGTGCCCAGCACTGAATAAACAAGTACTTGCTACTCAGAGATACAAGTCTGTGAGTAGTTCTTTTCCAGCCTTTTCTTGGCATCAAGTGGATATTGGGAATAGAATTGTATAGACTCATCGGTGTTGGAAGTGACCTTTAGGATCATGAAGTCCAAACGTCAATCTAGTGCTACCACTGTAAACCCTAAACCAGATCACCCAGAGCCAGATCTAGACACCTCTTAAGCACCTCCAGAGATGGTGACTCTTAGTCCCACTGAAAGCCACATTTGCTGCCAGACACACGTTAATTAGAAATAGCATAAATCCCGATGTTAGCGTGGAAAACACATAATCGCTGGATGGTTATATGCGGTGCTTTTATTGAAAAGCTCTGGGAATCGGGTACAGACAAACCCAAATTTGACTCCAACATGGATTTGAGATGGACACATTTTTATACCCTTCCTTTACATAGTTGTTGTATAATCATATGTTAATCATTACTTTGCTATTGTTCTATTGTGTGTATATTGATTTCACCCAAGCATGAGTTCGAGTTTCTTTTCCCATAATTGTTGTATAATTATGGCACCATGTTGCAACAGAACTTGCTTCACAAGGCCCAAGATAGTGTTCCAGGCAGTGGCATGAGGCACAGGATACATGTCCAGCCATCCAGTGGTGGCTTCTACAAGCAAGGGAGTGTGATGTAATCAATCTGCGAGGCCTCCCCATATTTATATTTCAGCCACTGTCCACCATACGGCAGAGGCTGAGTGCTGCCTTTGTCTGTGTATGTGATAAGAGGTTTCTCCACCACTTAGACATCCTGTTCCCACATGGAGTAGGATGTATAAACTCCTGACCCAAGGGTTTCTGCAGGCCTGGGCTGTTGACACAGATATGGACACAGTTTATTTTAACTTTCTTCTTGCAGCTGCAAGTATATCCTTCTTGGCAGTGTAGAATCAATTGTGAGACACTCGCGGAACCATAAATATTTGCTGGGCATATGTACACCAAGATGTGTGTCCTATGTCAGTATCAATACTGA
>NW_008668003.1:1797-27817 GCF_000695815.1 Acanthisitta chloris
TGACTGTGCTTGTCCTTTTGATACATCCCAGATCCTACAATTAACCCATTTTATTGTTTTAGCTGCTTAGTCTATTTTTAAACATGAGCCGTTGCTGAGTTGTTTGAAATGATTTACTTAGCGGCTTTAAAACTGACCTTTTTATTTTAAATCTCCAGTGTTCCATAATTGGTGTTTTTCTTCCTTAGGGCATATTTCATTTTTGAATAAACATGTTGTAAGTGCTGCTAAGACTGCTCTAATGATCCTATTATAAACTATTGTTTGTTTCTTTAGTGCTCCTAATGTTCTCAGCCCTGTTCACAGATGCCTAATTATCAACACTGATTTAATGTAGCGAAAAGGGACTCATTTTAATCATTATACATTTGTCCCTGTAAATAAATAGAAAAAATACCGTGCATTTTGTTGTAGTCAGTCATTGAAAAAATCGGGTTTCTCACATATGGCACGTTGGGAAGCCTGAGCCAACTGTTCCTGCTGTATGCATGCCTGAATTGATTACATTGTTCTGCGGAGCTGAGAGCTCCCTCCCGTCTGTCTGTCCCTGCTCGAAAGAGGAATTCACAGAACTGGAATGAGTCAGAAGTGAAAGCAGGAGCCGCTTGCTGAGTTTGGACATCCACTTGGAAACACCTAGATCCCACTCTCAGTTGAAAATGGTTTGTGAGGGCAAGTGCTCCAACTAAGATCTTGTGGTTGGACACTTTGCCTTCACTGGGATCACTGGCAGCTCTCATGTCAGGCTCAGATCTTCAGGGCTATTTTCGGGAGATGAAAGAAATCTTAATTAAGTGTTCATATCTTTGTCAGCCAGACCCAGAATAAAAATTGATGCGATTCCCTTGAGCTTCACTGCTTGTTAGACCCTGCAGACAACAAAGATACTGGAAAGAATAATGTGAATCTCATTTAACATCACAAAGAAGCTTTCCACAGCAGGATAGACTGATGTGAAACTACTGAATGGGCATAAAAAACTCCCCACTTTCTTCTCCCTTGAAAAAAAAAAGAAAAAAAAGGAAGATTAGAAGAATATTTTGAGAATTATTTGCATTGTTTCCTGTACTCGGGGGAAGAGAGAATAGGTTAATGATTTTAGTCCTAGCCTCTGTGAGAAACTCCACTTCTTCCATGCCACAAGCAGCCCAGATGACCTCGGGCAAGACACTTCCTTCTCACTGAGCCTTAATTCTCTCTTTTTAGTTAGTTCAGAGAGGATTTGTGAGACTAAATATATTTAAAGTTCTGAAGGGCTCAGCTTACAGTCATGACAGACAGAGCAAAATCTCAGAGAGACAGAGAGTACTGGTGGCAGAACTTTTCTTCCCAAATAGCAAAAAGACCTTGACATGCAGGAGCAAATCGTACAAAACAGTAAGTGCAGGAAGCCCTACATAGATCTGCAAGTCAGAAGCAGCTGCAAAAGAACGATTGGGATTCCTTTACCAGCATGACACTTAACTCCTTCCCTCTCAGCAGGTAGGGAGGGGTTGGTATCTTGGTGTTCCTCATTAGCCGAACTAGTTAGGGCTTTCCAAATCCATGTCTAGACAGGAGATTTGCACTTCTGTCTTGAGAGGGCCTGGCAGTGTTTTACCAAACACAAATTAGTTTTGAATAATCATATTTTAATAAGGTGACAACAGAACAGCTAGGATCAGGTAAATGAGAGACCAGTTTGCATTCTCCTCAAGCGTCTTTGAAAAATTTAAGTTCAGCACTTGCAAGATGTCAAAACAATGCAGCACTAAAACTCTTTTCTGCTGATTTTTATAATACCAGTCTTTCCCTTTTGTGCCATTCTTCAGTGTATCCTTGGCTAGAGGATGTTGGTTTAACGCTGTAACCATTACTTGTCCACACACGCTGAACTGTTGCCAGGTTGCTTTTGAAGGATGAGGGGCTGTTCTGCTTCAGCATTTGCTCTGTTGTGTGAAGGGAAATCTACAGCTCATGAGCTGATAATCACACGTAACCTCCACGGGCAGAGTTCATATCACTTCATAAGGAAAATATTGTCCTGACTGGGGTTGGGGAAACTGAAGCACAGTGAGATGAACCAACACCCCAAAGGTTAATCAAAGTTCAATGAACATCAAGCAAGTCTCTTGTCCATTGGCTTCTTTGCCAGCAGATAAAAAGTGCAGTACAGGACATGTTAGAGCTCCTCCATCTCCAATGGAAGGCACTTACTATAAGGGGAGTAACAAGCTGCTCCTGTATTTTTTTCTCTATGTATGTATCTGCGACTTTGAATTACAAAATTTTTTTTAAAAGATGAAAGGTAACTTAGGTTCTCAGACTCACTTATTTTTTTTCCACACTGAACAACCATTTTATAATTTAAAAAGCAGTTTTTCAACATCACACAGAAAGCAGTACTTTTACATAGATTATTGCAATATCTAACACGACAGCCCTTCAACAGAATTTAAAAAAATCCATAGAACTGGTGCAGAAGATGTGAAAAATATCCAGGCTGAGTGCACGGACTGGCTTTTTACTTCCTTAAAAAAGGTAAGAATGTACCGGAGTAAAAGCACCATTAACATATCAATGAGGGGAAAAAACCCTCAAATAAATTAGTCAGGGGAAAACTTTCCTGCTTATGACTCACACGGTTAAATCCTAGATCTCCTGAAGTCAGCATTAACAAATTTTACCAGCCTTTTTCTCCAAGATGGATTCTGCTAGAGGAAAACAATCTAATTTGAGATTCAGTGGTTTCTCGTAAAAGAGGTAGAAAGCAATAAGAATGTATCATAGTGAGTTTTGTGGTTATTGAATTTTACTCATTTATTGAATTAATCAACATCACTTTGGGATTCCTAATGTAATGTTCCAAGCTTCTGTACTATTTGTTCTAGTTGGTTGCTGTTAACAATATGAATTATCTTTTACCAGCAAGAGTCAATTTAACTCAGTTCCAAACCCTTTAAACTCATAACAGATGGATCAGAAAGTCAGGGTTAGAAAAGCAGATAAAATATGACAGCATGATGTAAAATTTCTCTTAGCACAAGACTGTGTTTCTGGGTTACTCGCTGTATGCTCAGGTTTTCTGAATCTCAATCACTGAATAAAAATTCTTGTCTTCATTTGGAGAATCAAGATCTGCTAAACTAAAAGAGCTGTGGTTCATTTATAGCAGCCTCCACACAGCTGAGGAGCTATGAAAATGTCTAAAAATAACACAATCTAAAATGGTACTTGCAACTTCAGATATCTCAGTGCTTTCACAGGAACAACAGTGAGCACTGGAAACAGGAAATGTCCTGTACTCACTGGCAGCCTCCCCCTTCCAACCCTCAGCCTGGACTTGCCCCTCCATGAATCTTGGCAGGGTGAACAGGAGGAGCCTGAGGACCTGAACGTTACCTGCTCAGGGAAGTAGGAAGGGTTACCTTCTGGTGACTGTTATTTCTTTACACGTTGGCTCTTTGACTGGGTTTGCAGTTTGGGACACCAGCAAAGATTTGCAGAAGGAACACTGTGGCAGGCAGCTGATGCTACCAGAAGGTTGTGATAAAGCCATTTATCACCTGTCTCGGTAGTGTGCACTGCACAGAACCAACACCAAAGGAAAACCGTGCGTCCAAAGAGAAATCAAAGTTTGACAAGAATTAAAATCTACCAGTTTCTAATGATGGGATGATACAGGGGTTAATTACTGTCACAGTGGCCTTTTTCCCAGAAGACACGGGGAGTTTGTTCTAGAGACCAACGCATTACAGTGTCTGTTCAGTATGGAAGGACATTTCCTTTGCAGATGGGAACATCTGCGGGGCTGCATGTCAGGGGTGGCACATACTGGAAAGTTCAATTTACCTTGAAAATACCCCTGGATCTGGCTCAGTCTGATCACAGATGAAGAAGATCAGATTTCCTATATCTGATCTTTGTAGCCCTTGACTTGAAAACCCTCTCTCCTCACAAGGTCCAGCTAGCCTTAGGAAATGTTCAGTGTCACAGAGAACAGGCCTGTGTTGTGAGCATAGTAAAGAAATGATTTTCAGCCAAGCAGCTAGCATCTCTACCTGATACTTGGCCTGTGCAGTTATGTCAGCTGTGCCACCGATCTGCAGATTGGGTGGGACCTTGCTAATTATAGACAATTACAATGATCAGTTATAGATAATTATGGAATGGCAGGCTGAATTCCTTTCTGCAGTTGCCCCACTTAACCCTGGTGGTGTTAAATTTGAGTGTGAAGCAAAGCAACAGTCTCTGCATCCTGCAGTCTGCCTGCATGTAAGCACAGAGCTGTAGGTCAGGAGTTCACCAGTTACAGCATCAACCACATCTTAATGCCTGAGATACTATGGACCCACCACATACGGATATGGCCCTATTATTAGGGATATAGTCAATCTGCCACCTTCAAAAGGTTGCTCACAAGAAAGAGCATCATTACAAAATCAGATCAGACTAACTTTAAGAGAAAGTGGAAACTTAAAGCCATGTATTTCATCATTTGCAGCTGCTGCTGTAACAATTAATTGCTTGCTCCTAACCCGATCACAGATGTTTCCCAGCCATGGCTGCACTGGAGGCCGATTTCTAGCGCTGGGCCATTTGCAGGCACAGGGAGAGCTTTTGGCAGTTCTGAGGCATGTGCCACTCAAGCAGCTAATAAATTGCTTAGGAAAAAGGCAGGGGGAGCCAGCTGGACCTGGCCCATGAACTGGCAATTAGACTACACTGGATTGATGAATGACCAGAGAGGCTACTCTCAATTTACTCTTCTAACGGGTAACATTCAGCTATAGCTCAAGCAAAGTTTCAACTTGTTGGAGGGATGTTGAATCTCCTGCCTGAGGATTTACCCTAATCTCCAGCTAGCAAAGATCAGACACGAGGAGAATGTGCACATCTAACACATTCATTTAACCCTCCCGGAGCCAGAAGCAGCATAGCAGGCTAATGGTCTGCTCAGCCTCACAGAAGAGAAAGGGAAACATACCTTAAAAGCACAGAAACCACAGAGTAGCCTGAACATGCAGTGATGAAGTGATGAAGGGGACGTTCACAAGGAACACAAAGCTCTGCTTTTCAAAGCGCTGGCCATCCGCAAAGACCGTTTATTAAGCTGTGCAGTAGTTTTTCAGCCTCTGAGGACTGGGAAGTGAAAGAATGGAAGTTGACAGCAGTTGCTGAGTGCTTTGTGTTTTGGTTTGATTGTTTTTTTAAAACTCAGTTCTCCCACTGAAGAATACTTTCCCATCCCTGGGAGCCTGTGCAGCAGCAGAACTGGGGGATGTGATACAGGAAGGCTCCAGGCACTACCACAGCCAAATCAACCAAGAGGGACCAAATATACCCTTCCTTGACAAAGCAGATGAATCATAGAAGCAGTATATTACCACCCAGTTTGCCCTGAAGAGAGCTTTTCAATTTTTTAGGAAAGTCTATGATCAAAAGTATTTAGTTATAGGAGTGTATTTTCTTTGCCTACCTTAGAATATGGTATTAAGTAATGTGCTACTATAAACTACTGAGCCCATCTGTGTTAACAGTGATGACTTCCCACCCGTGAAAGAAGAAAAATGCAGCTCTCCAGGTACCACTGATGTCAGTAAGAGGGGTACTGATGAATCTGACATAAAAGCTGGGTAATATAAGTTGCTGCTGCTTGTCATCAGCACCACAGTCAGCTTGTCAGCATTACAGGTCTTGATTGTTCTTTCAGCCCAACAACAGAAGAATGTCATGAGGATTTCCTAAACATAAAAGGGTTCAGATGAAGGGAATCTCTTTAAAACATTTATAGTACCTTGAAAAACTTGAAATGGTTTTAGCCAAAAACACATCCTCTTACACACATACAAATGAAATAAAAGTGCTCGTGAGGGCTGGGCTTTGGACAAAAGTTTTCTTTTTTTATTATAAAAACAGTGACATTGGAAATACTGAAACATGTTGAAATAAAACATAATTACAAAGACATCAAAAGGTTTGCAAGCAGATATAGAGAAAAAAGCAGAAGAAATCTGGAGTCCACCAATATTGTGAACTTCTCTTTAGCTGCTTTCTTTTTTTTTTTGGATGACAAAGGTTATCTTCAATGCTAAGCAAAGACCATGGGCAACATCCTGGCCCCAATGAGGTCAATAAATATTTTCCACTGACTTCAGAGATAGCAGAACTTTGCTCATTACCCACATACTCATTAGCACATCTTCTAAATCCTTGAACTTGCTATACCTGTTACTCCAGTGAGGCCATGTATTTTCTTGTTATGCATCTGCTCCAAACCACTTACTTTCCAGATAAAAGCTCTTTGGTCTATTCAGTCCATTCATAAACTGCCAATATTTCGCCTACACTGAGGCACAAACACCAAGATGTGCAGATTCTAGACAGTGGGCTGCTAAATGGCATCAGTTAAGATTACCCCTCCACCGCCCGAAACAATCCTGCTGTGCTAAATTTCAGGGCACACTGTACAGCTAACTACCCCAAAAATCACAGCACAAGAGAACTGCCATTTAACATATAGTAGCAAAACTCTAAACACAAATACATTGCTGCAGTTAATTGTTTCTCTGAAGGCTACAGCTGCTTTGACAGCTATGCAACCAATGAAGGCCATCAGGTAAAAGTGTTGAGCTGCAGGTAAAGCTCAGACAAGCTGGGATCAGGGATGGGGTGGCTGCGATGGTAGAAGCACAGAGCTCACCTCTGGCTCCATGATGCAAACAGGAGCACTGCTGTGGCAGTGTAAAGCCACTGACATCCCTGGTTACTCAGTGTCTTAGTGAAATGAGTTTCCCAGCATCAGCCCAAAGCCCACGAATGTGCACACGTTTAACGTGCGTTAGTAACGTAACCTTCCCACACCATCTCCAAAGGCACAGGTCAAATGCAGATGGAGATTTGAGGAACACTATCTTGTTCTTCAAGGCAGCACTTTCTAGGATGGGTCAAGTGGAGGCACAGTCTCAGGGCTGTCTGAAGAAACCCTCACAGCTACCACCAAAGCTGCAGCTCCTCTAGGGATAAAGGGCTTCAGCTTTTAGAGGTGTCAGCTCAATGCTGTTTATAAACTGCAGTATTCAATTGTAACACATTCCCTCCTCCATACAATGAGCCCTCTGGCAAGGAGAAACACACACTCTTCAATAAACACTAAACTGACATTTTAAAAACTTTCATTCACAAATTTAGTTTCTATTAGAATATTCAAGTAACAAAATCATAAAAACCTCCAAACATCAGACTAAGAAAAATGATTTTAAAAAGTTACCTCAGTCTACTATAAATACAAATGCAACATGCTTTGGGCATATGGACTTTAAACTTTATCCCACCATGAAATCCAAGGAGAAAAAAAGGGTTTAGGCCATGAGTTTAAAACCTTTAGAATTATTCCCTTGTGGAGGAAGCTAATCTGATGTGGGATGAAAAGTATAAATATGGCAAGGTACAAGGCAAAAGTCTGACTTTAGCAGCCAACAAGGATTTAAAATATGTAGGAGGTTTGAGAACAATCCACGTTATTCTCCTTTTGAACAGTGCTTCTTTCTGTACATTACTAGCCTGTCGATGAGTACCTCTGCAAAAATGCCAGAGGAGACCAGACTAGCTGGTGGATCCTCCATGGGACCAAAGTACAATCACAGTCAGGTACAGCCCAACTATTTCTACAATGGCATATAATACTACAAGTTGACAAACAATGTGACAGTGAAAAACTGAAAGGACTTAATGCAACCAGTCAAACCCCATTCAACAGCTTTGATCAAGAGCAGCAGTTTGCAATGAACAGCCACTCTGTTTCAACACTACCTCCCGTGCACAGTGTGCTCACTCTCTCTGTTCTCTCACACACTCATGCTCTCTGGCTCACTGCTCCTCTTCTCCTCTTCCTCTTGCTGGGAGGTCTCCTAGAGCCTCTCTTTGCTTTGGGCTCAGTGCAGCATCACAGAAAGCAGAATCCTTGCAGCTCATCGGCATGCCTGCCCCATCGGGTTGTCACTCTGGCAGCTGCACAGCTCCCTCAAGTCTCTTTCTTCATTTTCTTCCTCTTCCTCCTCTCCTTTTTTCCAGGTACACCTGCTATACAAACAACAGGGGACAGTGCACAAACCTTCCACATGCAATCATATCCCTGAGAACTGTTGGCTTTTTGCCTGATGAAGGGGATTTTTGGGGCTCTTAGATGTGTTTTACAAGGGCCACCTACTTTCAAGGGTGATCCAGAGTCATGGGGAGGGCTCTGAATGTCTTTTAGTGGTCTCTGACTCACTCATGCATGTGTTTGCTTCTGTTTCATTTTCAAAAGCGCCGTGTAAAAATTACTGACACTAAAGGCAACAGTAGCTTTGCTCAGTGACTCTGAGAGGAGCAGGATCAGGTATTTGTCACAGAAAAGCCTCTTGAGTAATGGATAGCCTCTCAAAGAATGAACACATACAGCTAAAGGAGAAGCATTTTGCATACTCACTTTAAAATGCTGCTCAGATTACACATTATTCCAAAACAAAAATTCATCAAATGTGCAAAAACAATCACTTACCATCATTGGGTGAATTGTTAGCAACATCCAAGGATTTTCTGAAGGAGGCACATACTGTATCACTGCTGTGTTTTGTAGATATCAAGTTCCTTGGACCTTCTTCCATTCTTGTTTGCAAACCTTGCTGGGGCTTAATTGAAACAATATGCTTCACTAAGCATATGAGTTAAACGAAGCATATGCAAGTACAAAATATGAGAGAAAATATCATTATTGGATGGGATTAGGGTATTTAAAGAAACCACAGGACAAATTAATTTTTAAATTATTAGAATGTTCTGCCATGTCATCTGCCTACCTCCTGTGTATTTGTTTTAGAGGGGAATAAACTGTTGAAATTGGCTTTCATTACCATCTTTTCCCTTTCTTTCCACAGTGAATAAAAGAGCAGCAAGAAATATCAAGGTGAAAGTACTGTAATTGTGTAGTGACACTGAAGAGTAAGATGTGCCCAGTGAGTTGTAAGTGACCACAGTCCACAGAAATAGGAGGTAGGAGTGTGATGAGCAACTTTGTGGGTCTGGCTTCATAAGTCATTTCTTTATTTTTAATGCCTCCAAAAGATGACTTTGCACAGAAGCAGACATCACAATTTGTGGCTGACATGCAACATGAGCTTCTCCTGGCCCATCATAAACATGCCAGAAGAAGCAATGCTGTCTTGAGGAGCCTGAACAGCATCATTAAGATTATTCATTAAGGTACATACAAAGCTAAACCAACCAATTGGATGTGCAAGAGAGAGAGTGGTTTGGCAGGACTCTGGTAACTGATGGTCTGTCCTAACAACCATGTGGACTGTGGTCAGTGAGTCAGTTAAAACCTTTTCTCTAAAAATGGGAGCATCAGGAGGTCAGGAGAAAAATTGTCCCAAGGATCAGGAGAGACCACAGTGGGTGTGAGGAGAAGACAAATAAAATGAAATAGCTGTATGCATCCAGAATAACATATTCTGTGACAAGTGAATGAAATATAATTAGGACATTTTGGGTGGTCCCCCCTCCCCATTTCTCATTTCACTGAGCAGCAAGGGCATCACAGCCAACGACTGGCCCAAAACTCAGTCAAAATTCTGTTCCTTTGTACTTCCCATTCCAAGTGAACTGACATTCTCCACAGCCTTTCTCTGTTGCACTCCAAGATATTTTTCTCTCAATAAGCTTTTCACTGGTATAAGACTGGTCTCACTTTATCTTTGCTCGCTTTTGGGAACCACCTTTGCATTACTGTTAATATCTCCAGGTGACCTTCAGCCACAGATAAAGCACAGCCCAGTTGAACTTGGAGTGCATCTGGCTTTAATCATGGAAGAAAAAAAATGCTTTCTTAAGCAGATGCATTCCAAGTTTAGTGCACAACTCTACTGCAAAATTAAACTGGTTTGTAAGTACGTTAGGGAATAACATGTTACAAAAAACTTTGTTCTTTTTTTTTTTTTTGATGGGAAGACAAGGAGAAACCAGAAGAGGAGTCCAGAAGATAGAGAGGAAGGAAATCCCCACTTAGGTCACATCAGCCTAACAAAAAAGTCATCTCCCTCTGCTCTTGGAAAAGAAGACACTACTCTGGGAATACAAAATACTCACATGCCTCAGTCCAGCTCCACTCCTTGTTTCTTTCAGTTCCATCTTCTTCTTTTTCCGCTGTGTTTTGCTTTCAAGTCCAGAAAGGCAGAAACGAATCCCTGTTTTGCCTTTTGGCAAATCCTGAAATCATCAGAGATTTCGTAAGAGGAGTCCTGGGACAGTTAATGCCTTCTTTTCAGGAAAAAATTCCTCCAGGAGTATGTGCTGGCAGTGTACAAGCAGAGCATCTCCCTGAATAAGGTGCACACATCAACTTAATACAGCTGTTTGCAAAAGCTCAGCATGCTCTTCCCACTGCTGTCCAAGGGGAACATTTCCCTGGGCTTCTAGAAAGCATTTAAGCAGCAAGTCTTCTGCTTCTACCTCTCCATCCAAGTTTCACTGTATCACTACCAGCAAACCCTCTTATCAGCAAACTTAAATAAATATGTGTTGGCCACCTGGGATGCTGTGACAGCGGGTGTCACCTCTTTTCAGCCCCAGGTACTTGGGAAGGTCAGCTGCCGTAGAAAGAGCTCACTCACAACAGTGGGAAATACATGATGTTTGCTGCTCAGGACAGCAATGCCACCCAGATGATGAACTCTAGAAACCAGCCAACTTCCTCCAGCCCATGTCACACATCCTGCAAGTGTGCTTCCCAGCTCCAGCTATCTCAGACAGGTCAGGGGAGTGACCATGCCAAGCACCTCCTCCCAGCACGAAAAAGCCCCTACGACCAGAGGAGCCTGGCTCCACAGCTGGAGTGGAGACTCCAGTCTGGATGACACTGACCCCGGTGGAGCAGGTCTCCCTTCACCATCACCTCTGCCTCACCTTCTCCTTCTCATCCCTCATCTGATGCTCCTCGTCTCCAGTCCAGTTTCCCCACTCTTCCGTGGGAGCCTTCCAGTCAGAGTCCAGGTCAATTGCTGAAGGGTCATCTATTAGGACAAGTGCATGAATGAGTTATGTTCAAATCCATACTATTTCCCAGCCTCACTCAAGTAGCATAAATGCTGCAGAGAATACCTGTCATCTTCCTGCTTGCCAGTGGGATGTCTGTGTGTGCATGTATGCACATATCTTAAATCTATTAAAAAACTTATGCATTGACTGCTAATTCACAATCAGTGGCTGCACTCTTCAGGACAGAAGGAAAATGAAAGAAAGGCAGAAAAATACATACAGGAACAAAAGCCCTTCCAGCTGTGCTTCATGAAAACAAGCCTTACAAAAATAATAGCAAGGCTTGTCTATCTTTTTCTTTTTCTGTTTCATTGAGAAGGATTCAGGCATATCCAGAAACATTAGCAAACACAGCAGGCTCTTCCATTCACTGCAACACACCATCCTCTGGGCAATTATTTGCATGGAAGAGTAGTATTAGCAAAGTACACTCTTGGCTTCATCTTCCTTTTCCATTTTCTTTTCTTGAATGTAAGCCAGAAAAGCACCATCAGAGCATTGATTCCAAAGCTCCCTAACATACAACTCTAAATAGGCATGAAATAGGTAACACCTACACTGCATCAATTCTGATCATTTCATGGGGACCAGGCAAAAAAGTTTTCAAAATCTTTTAGGTTTCTGTATCTCTCAGCATGTGGTACCTTTGAAAATCTGGCTGCAAGCCCTCGGCTGCCTCTCCACAAAGCACTGGCAAATGATCCTCAGGCAAGAAGGTAAAACAGACCAGTCTAATTCCTTTGCCCAAACTGAATAAGGTGCAAAAAGGCAGATAAATCAGCCTAAGATGTTGAAAGGACTACTTGATTATTTTTTAAGGGTTTGAATGTAACAATCTTAAGTCTTATCCTAACAGGGAGAAAGACTTTGAAAACACGGAATATAATAATAACCCTTAGCTGATTACATCTCTTAAAATAAAAACAAATAAAAAAAAAGTCCCAAGCCGGATAGAAAAACTTCTAGTTGAAAGAGGGCCAAAACCAAAAGCATGCTGGGGATGATAAAAGAAAACTGTTTCCAAAAAATTGCTCTGACAGTTTGCTTCTCATGTTATAAACATGATTATATACATTACTCAAGTTTCTTTGTTTAAAATCCATGCCCTCTACATAGACAGTATGTCTTTCCTTCTCCAAAAGGGATAGGAACTAGTAATTTTGAATGCATTCCCCAATGAAATTCCAGTCTAAACTAGAATTCAGTCTCCTGAGCTGCATGGCAGCAGCTCTGCTGATGGACGCTCCCTCGGGTGTGCAAGTAAAACAAACCATAACTCAACACATGGGAAGCCACCACTGTTATCTTCACATATTTAACTTCTGATCTCTCAAAAAGTGCATTTATGTAGATAATTTTAAGCATGAAAATAGTTTTAATGGCAAACTGCCTGCAATAGGCTTAGATTCATGCTTCACCCTCATCATGTGTGGGCATGAAACTTGGCCAGACATCTGTGACTCTGCCTCATCTCAGAATCACTCTTCCCAAAGCATTATGCCCCAGGGGTGTTTAAAATCAACTCAGAGTAAAATTAAGGGCAATATAAGATTCTTTACAATTTGCTGGATTCAATGGGGAAATTGGATTAAATGTATTTATCCCAAAGCTCTTGTTTGAAACCTCTCTTCTTGTGTAGTATGTTTCCCTTCTACAGTGACATCTCCTGCAATGTCTTTAAACTTTGAATACTTGCTAGTATTTTAAAATCAGCAACTGGTTCTCTTTGAGTCATAAATCCTCTCAAGGCTAAAACTGATCAGTAATTCCTGTGAACATGAACACAGAAAGGAACATGCCATGCAGCAACAAGTTCCCCTGCTCCCCGTGTGGGTTCAGCACTGATAGAGGTGGGTTTTCTTCCCAGTGCGCCTATAAACCAACATCTTGACAATCCCTGCTATTCATTTTTACAAAAGCAATGCTGTTAAATGCCATTTTCCTACTAGGCTCTTGCTTGCAACCCACGTCAGTCCCCCAGCAGCTCCACACAGACAAAGGTGGAGTGTTTTGCTGGCAGCAAACATTTGCAGTGTGCCTTTCAGGGCCAAGGTGATTTTTATACCCCATGCAAGACACTTCCAGATCCTGAAAGGCACTATGTTGTCTTCAGAAAACAGGGAAGCTGCCAGCACCTCTGTAGGCAGAAAGTCCATCCTAGCGCCAACCACCTGGATGCCCTTGGTGTCCTGTCTCTCTCCTGCATAATGCTGGGGAGCAGCTGGCTGTGCCCTGGGAGGTGTTGGGAAGCAGGCAAACAAGGCCCCACAGCAGGAGGGTCTGGTCAAAGGGGCAGTCAGCAAGTTCTCTGTGCCAGCTTATATAGGGTAGAGTACAGTACTCTACAGGCTGAGCCTAATTATCTGGCCTGGAAAATGAGACTGGAAAGTACTGCAGCAAAACTCAGTCTGGGTTGCCGAGAAGGGGATTAAAAATGTCTAGTCCAGAGTTGTAGGCTCAGATCCTATGCTACAAGCATCCCTCTTGGAATGCTCTCCTCCAGTATGGGCAACAGAAACTTAAGGGAGGTTCATCTGGCAGGGCAAATCCCTCAGTGGGCCACATATTGTCTATGGCACTGAATCCTTCTGTGGCTGCTGTAGAAATCAATCTCTTTGCAAAGAACAGTTGACTGTGTAATATGCACAGCCCTAACCCAAATCCTTGCCAAGCCATCACTTGTAGACCAAATGGAATCCATTAAGTTCAAATGAATAATTTCCAGTCTAAAGCTTGTATTTCTGTGTTACAGGTCAAAATTATTGCTACCAACAGCTGGGTATAGGAGTCCCTCATTTGGCACTTTCCTCCAGCATACTCAGTAGCTGCAAAATATCTAATAAATCCCAGACTGAAGACTTCTTTTAATAGAAAGAAGCTGCTGATTCCAATGAAACAAATTAATTAAAATTGATTTTAACCTCAGGACAGAAGGAAGAATGGGAGTCATGACACAGGGTCAGGAGACATGGGAACTTTCTTAAGGTTCTGGGGAAAATTTGCATCGGCAATCAAGAAGGATTCATTGGGAAGATGCCAAGTCACAGGTAAAACGTGACCCTCATGGTCTTGAGACACGTTGCATTTGCAAAGCAGAATGTGGATTTTCTGAGACTGTCCTGTGCTGTTGCCAAGCACAGGTCCACTGCACTTGGAAGCAGATGCATGGGATAAAATTAGTATCTGCTTGCCTTGGAACCAGACACAAGTGCTCTAAAACAGCCCAGCCAGCCACACTGTGTGGGTTACATGTTTTGTAACAGCAAAACCAGCCACAGCCTATGATGCATTCTATGAGACAGCAAAGCACAGGTATATAAATGTCACCAAAGGGGCAGCAGCAGATGTGTGGTTTAGGTGCACAAAGGCAGTATTGGGAAACACATGCAAACAGTAAAGCCATCAAGGCATAGAGGAGGATCCATAACAACCGTGCAGGGGAAGCAAGAAAGGTGTCTGGTGAAAGCAGAGCACTTTGCAGGCTTGAAAATAAAGTGAATTATGCCAGGACCAGAGGAAGTTCAGCCCCCTTCCTTTTCTCTTTGTGGCAGGGATGAAGTATGCAAACATTAATGATGGCCATGGAAAAATGAAGATGAAAGAAGCTGCCTACTTTGGGGTCCTCTTGGCTTATGGAAGAGTCCTGGCCACCTCAACCTGCTGGTGGGACTGCTGGGACTCCAGCCATCAGTGTTGACCATGTAGCTTCAGTTCCAAGGAATGCCCCCAGCTAGCAAGCTATAGATTGCTAAGGACTACTTGTTTGAAATTGCAGAGACAATGGCTGAATGAGGACTATGGAATTGCCAGTTGGAAGGGGCGTCTAGAGATCCTCTAGTCCCACCCCACTGCTCACAGGAGGCTCACCTACAGCAGGTTGCTCTGGGATGTAGTCATCAAGATTTTGAGTATCTTCAAGTGTGGAGACTGCCAACTCCCTGGCCAACCTCTTCTGCTGCCTGACCTCCCTCACCATAAAAATAAAAGCTTTCTCTTATAGATAAGTGGAAGTTCCCTTACTTCATACCCATTGCCTCTTCGCCACTTTCTGGGCAGACCATATGCAACCACTCCATCAGGTGTTCATACATATTGATCGCCTCTGCTGAAACTGCTCCAGTAGGTCCATGATAGTCTTGTACTGGGAATCTCAGAAATGGGCACAGCACTCCAGATATGACAATAATTAAGAATTAACCACCAGCACTGTGTATCATTAATGAATGTCAACATAGCAGTGTGTTGTTTGGAAACCAGCCTGATTTATGAGTCTTTTAAACACTCCCATATCGCAGTGACCGCTCAGTTCCCTAACCACTAACTCCCACTCTCCCTCTGTGTATATATGCTTTCAGTTGTGACAACACTTAAGCCTCTAGCCTTTTGTGACTGAGGGTGTTATTATTGCTGGTACTTCACAAAAAGATAACCCGATGTGGAGCACGGAGCTGGCCAAGCAGCTCTGCCAGTCAGGGCAGAGGCAGGAGTCCAGGTCCAGCTCCTTCGGCTGTAACAGCCCGGAACGGAACAAAGAGACTCAGTACACACACTGCTTTGGATTTGATAAAATGACCCCAACTCATATTCAGGTTATGAATGGCTTTTTTTTTTTTAGTTCACAGGCCTGCAAGAGCTAACAGGCTGTATTTAACTGTCAAAGAGCTCATTTTGCCTGCAGCACAGACCTTAATGCCAACCATTACCTCATCTAAATTCAGGGAATACATGTTCGTGACACTCCCCTCCCCTGCATCAATATCAAGGCTGATGATTCAAAGGAAAAAAGATACCAGGACAAAGAAGCAAGCTGTAAGGCAGGCAGAATCCTTCCAAACACTTCTGCTCCAGCAGTTGCAGGAGCAAGCTGCTGAATTTGCTCCTATCTGTTCTGCTCTCAGACAGACATGGCACTCAAAAAGTGGAGCTCTGCCTGGCTTTGCAACTGCAGATCAAGCCCAGAGCGTGCCAAGTGTGACATGTGCTAAATGCAGTGCAAGGGAATGCTGCTGAAGAGCTACCCACACTGCCTCCCTCCCTCCGTCCGGCGCGGGCGAGCTGGGCTCAGAGCTTGGAAAGGGCCTGGCACCCTTGGAAGGAAGGTGGGGATAAAGAAACACAGCACCAAGGGAAGGGAATGCTTGGGGTTGGTTTTCGTTGTTGTTTGTTTTTCTGTTTTGTTTTGGTTTTATTCTTTTTAAAGCAAACCGTGCTATTTATAAAACCATGCCCAAACTGATGCATCTGCTGCAGAGCCTCAGTTACCACTGGGCAGAGAAGCAAAACAACCGCAGTCTTTTTCCCTTAAGGCATTCCACCGCTCTGGGTTCTCCTACAGTTAAGCAATCGGAGCAGCTAGAGCACAAAGGAGTTTGCCCAGCTCATCAGCCATCGTTCCTGCACAAGCAGTGAAAGGCCTCTCAACAACAGCAGTATATATAGATACTTCACTTGATCCTGACCAAAAGGTCAAGAGAAAAGACCAACTAATATCCAAACTGTTTATGCCAAATTATTCCAGTCACTCAGGACCCATGCTGGCCTTTCAAGCAGATTTTAAAAATTAAAAAAACAAACATTTCCGGTCATAAAAAAAACTGAAAACCTGGTTGCCACAGCACACTGGAGTTGGATTCTGTATCTAGGTTCAGGGTATTACCAAGGAAATGTAAAGTTTTGGCAAAGGTACCCTGAGCTCTAGAAGGACCCTGTCCTCCCACAGCTCTCTCCCAGCCACCCCACCAAGCCTGGGCTGCAGCTGCCTGGAAAAGGGCCACTCAGCTCTACCTTCCCACACAGCTATGAGAGCGAGGGAAATGCAATGCTTCAGTTATGAGAACCAAACACAAGTTTGAATTTACTTCACAAATTTAGCAATCTAAGTTGACTGCTAACACGGGGATTTTTTGAAATGCAGAGCCCATCCTGTTGCCTCTGGCTCAGGAAGTCCCTGACCCGCTCTCTGCAGGGTGTGGGGAGGGATAGCCCTGTGCTTGCCTTGTCCCTGTGCTTATCTGCCCACAACTGATAGTGCAACTGCCAGAGAGAGGACAGCAGCTACAGAAGCCTGCAGACAGCCTCCCTACAGCTGGTCCTGCTGCCCAGGAACTCTAATTACACTTGGCACAGCAATATGTATGCACCGAAAAAGACTGTACATTCTGCAGCCCTCTTTTTAACCACCTTCTGAGGAAAAACATAAATCAAATGCACACTCTTGCCCTTCTCACAGGTTCCATGTGGGCACCTGCCCAAAACCAGACCCACACTGAATTTCTTCCTTACCTCTACCAGTGAAGTAGACTCTGATTTCTGAGGCTTAGGAAACTGACTGAAGAGAGTATCAGTATTAGTACACTTGTCTCCCAACAGAAAAGGAGCAAAGAGACATACCCTGCCCCTGCCATGCATCATCTGCGGGGAGAAAAGTCGAGCTGGTGTGCCAACAGCATCTGGAAGGACTGTCCTCAGATGATTTACTCTTCACGTTATCTGCATACAGGAAAGTGTCTTTTTAAAAAAATAAACAAAAGAAAATCCAAACCCCAAACCTAAAAGATAATCACATAGGTATCTTCACATTATGAAAACCAATTAATCATGCCTCTATCTGCTCGCTATGTCACGATGCCTGGTTGTTATGTAATTTAAGCCACACATTAATCTATGCTGCTCATCACTGTGGATCTCTTAACGAAGGCTGGATGAGGGCACTACACGCATAAGTTATTAAAAACAACCCACCCAAGAATAGCTACACTGACAATATTCAGAGCCACAAACTTCTGACACATCTCTGTTTTAGGGACCTAAGAAGGGAGCTGTAGTTCCTGAAGAACAAAAACCACATCCAGTGTATCGATGCCCACCACCTTCAATGAGAAGACTTCTGCTCAAGCTAACAGAAATCCAGAATTAGCTAATTGAAATTACTACATGAAAGCGCACAGATGAGATCTGCTGGAGGAAAAAGAGTTAAAAGTTTCTTTGGTGATTATTTTCAGCACTAAAGCAAGCAATAGGATTCACATGCCTCCCTGAATGACTCCCCTTAGCCCCTTTCTGAGGCCTGTACATAACAGATTAGGGTTTTCTTCACATCTTTCATAAATTAGGTTGAAATTTTTTTCACATTTCTGATTTTTCCTTTCTTTCACCTAAAGAACTCCTTGGTTTATGCAGTTTTGTTGTGTATCAGCTTGATTTTTTGCTGCATAAATGCAGATGTTAACAAATATTTCTCCCTGTTGAGTACTTGTACATTAGGAACTGCTTCGATCCACTGATGCAGTGTTGGAAAATAGATGATTGAAGATGGCATGTGTTATATTGATTACCATGTCTGGCTTTAGAAGCTAATTTAAGCATTCTGGCTAACACCACACAAGCTGTTTTGTGCACAGATGTCTATCTATATGGATCTATGCTTGCCTTTAGCATCTCTGAAAGATTCAGGACCAGACTGCATTCACCATCCAGTTGAACATTCAGACAAATGCGAGTCTGGTAGGCAGGGAGTGTTTGAACCAAAAGCGCTCGGAGCGAGGCAGTGAGAAGGACTGACAGTTGCAGAGAGGCAAAGTGAAAGCCAGAAACAAGGCCCAACTTAACACAAAACCAGGAGATGCTCCATCCTTCTTCAAGGCCATGGACAGAGAGGCTCAAGCTAAAAATCTCTCAATGTTCTGGATGGGAAGCTGCTGGCTCGGCAGCCTCTAACACAACCTGGGCGTTCATTCCCTCCCTCAGTCTGAAATTCTCTGAATTTGTTGGTCATCAGAATACAACAGAAACTTTCTGTGCAAGGAAACCTAACAGAAGGAATTTGCTGGGGAGGTAATATTTTTTTCATTTATCCCACAATGAGACACAAGTTTGGAAAGTGCTCAATAAAACATTCTGATGTCACTCCCTAAAACACTGGCCTGCTGGATTGCAGATGCAAGCAAGCTCTGCAAGGGAGAGTGACTTATCAAATATGACTCCAGACCCATACGTGAGCAACAAGTGCCTTTTTAAGCCAAGAATCTAAGATAGTGATGGAAGAATTCAGTTAGAAGTCCAAAGAGTGACCACTCACCTAATTCCCTGGACAGCTCTGATAACGTCCCAAAGGTCACTGGACAGGATTTTACATCTGCAATATCCCATGTTCCTGAATTTAAAAAGCAAGCAAACAGTAACCAAAAATCTGATTTCACATGCACAGTTGGCAACAGCTGTTTCCACCTCATGCTCCCAATCTCATTACAGCCCTTCCATGTTCTCTCCATCCCAAGCCTGTGTCCACTGCTGCTGCTGGACAACAATGAAGCAAGGAGAAATCACCTTTACAGACAGAGAGTCCAGCCCTGTTACCATATACACCTTCTCAGCCCTTCAACGTGCACATCACACCAGCATGGCACTTTTCTGGACTTAATCAAATTCCTCGGTCATCTGAACTGATGCCCCCTTTATGCATAGTGTGCAGAAGTTGTCATCATGTATCAGTTTGGAATTTGGCGTTTCGAAAGCATTAGAGAGAAATTGGTACTAACAGCCTCCCCCATCAACCCTATACTTTGCAGAAAAGAACTCGAGCAGGGAAGGCAACTCATGTGAGGGCAACCCAGGAGCATTTTCTGAATCACCAGAGTACTGGATCACTGAAGGTGAGTCCTCATATGGCCTTATGTACCAATCTTGGTACATACCATGCTTGATTAATCAGTGAGAATGCAGTGAAAATCAAATGCTTTTGAAAATTTAGCAAAAAAGCACTCTTAACCAGTTTAACTTCTAACTCATGATCCTCACTCCCCACCAAGAAGTCAGGGAGATATAAAGAATGATAAAACAGTACAATTACCACCTAGTTATTAATTATTGGTATTGCTCCACAGTCTACAGTATCACAAAGAGTAGAAATACATGAGACATTAACTTTGCCATAAAAATTAAACCATGATGGAAATGAAAATAATCAAACACCAGTGAGAACACTGATATCAGCATCTCCTAATCTTTAGCCTAATGACCTGGCAGTCCATCCCTCCACTGCTTTAAATGTGTCTGAAGTTTTAGAGATGTAGTTTCCCACCTCCAGCTTCAGTTGCACACAGAATGTCTCAACAGCACCACTGAGACCCAAAGTAGCCCTAAATGACGTTGTTAGGACACCAATAGTGGGTGAATCATCTGGAAGCTGGAAAAACTGTGTAGGGACACCACAGCCCTGATACGAACAGCCCAGTTACAACTGTCAAGTGCCCAAATTGATTTAGTTATACCCTACCTTATACTGTTTTAAAACACACAGATATACCCTGCAGTCTAACTCTGACCATGTATGGACAAAGGACCCAAATATTAAATACCTGTGGGTAAAAAACAACTTGCACCCCACAGGTAGTCTACAACACAAGAAATTTCAGCCATGAAGATCTCTCTTTTCACACTGCTGGGAAATAAACGACACCTAGCAGGGTTCAAGAGGGGTGGACAACACTGTGTTTGTGCAAGATGAATGCCAGTGGGGTCTGTGCTCAGCTGGACACAGTAATTCATGAAGTTTTCCCTCTGCAACGCTTGAACGTCAACACTCACCTACGTTGGAGAAAACATCCTCTTCTGACTGGGAGGGCACCGATTCTTCCCGTACGGCACCTGAGGCCTTCAGTGCTGTCGCACACTCTGCCTTGGCAACAAGAGCACCTTTTCCATCACCACTGGTGTCCTCTGTGAGTGGCCACACTGCTCTCTTCTCATCCCAGTCAAAGGCTGGCTCAACTGCCGAGCTACCCAGGAATGCTCTGCTGGGGTCTTCTCGGGAATAAATATTACCACAGGGTCATCATTATTTTTAATTACAATTAAGAGTTTGTACAGAGGAAACAATGGAACAAAGGCTGATGTAATGGCCATTTCCAACTGAAATTATTTACAGATATGATGACAGTGAAGCAGAGACCCTGGGACGGGACAGTGAAGCAGCAAATATGAAGGCCATGTGAGAAGGAAGGCACCACAGAGACCTTGGGCATCCCTCCCTGAGTGCAAGGGTGGCTCAAGGCCTCCAGAGCCCAGCCTGGGGGCCCACAGCGGTGAAGGGAGAGAAAGAGAACAGCTGGACCTCCAAGGAAATAGAAAGCAAACCGCTCAGATGCTGGTAGTTCAAGGCTGCTAGAGAAATCAGCGCCAGGCATACGGATATTTTAATAACACCAATTATCTCCAACATATTTTGTTTCAAAGGACTCCTAAAGCACTTTATGCCTCCAGTCTTCAGAACAGCAAAGCATTTTCCTGGGACTCTGGTGGAGAGGAGACCACTGCTGACATCAACTTGAACTTCACACACCTTCATGCTGATGCTGATGCTTCTCCCCTACCAGGGAACAGCAACCAGCACTCAGCAGGGTTAGGGCTTCTTCCTGGAAGATGACATCTCACTACTCTGTCAATGTCCATACTAACACAATCTCCTGGTTTAGCATCCTGCACAATCCAGGCTCCAGGATTCCCACCAAGGGCTTCTGGTGCTTCAGCTGTGAGTTGGTCCACTGAGCTCCCTTCTCCTGGGTCAGCAAAGCACTTAATGCCTGCAATGACTTTAGGGTTAAACCATGTGTAGTTAACCTTCTGCATGTGCAGCTGATACCACTGATGCCAACAGGCCAACTTACATGAAGAAAGAAATGTAGACCCATCTACTTTGCTGGAGAGCTGGACCTCAGCACCTTAATCCCTTAGAGACTGTCATGCAGGTATTTAACTCTTGATAATCCAAGAGTTAAAAAATCCAAGCTCTTGACATTTAACTCCATATAACCCAAATGACTGCGAAAGTGGTCCCAAATGTCTGTATATTTTCAGATGAAAATTTGCTGTTCATTTACCCTTCAATATTAGAAGAACATCTGAGAGCACTGTAAATTGGTCTTACTGCAGACAGTACAGAAACTCACAGATATATCCAGCTACATCTTCCAATTCCAAACTCCTCTCTTAGCTTCTAAATTACTCAAATTAATATGCATTAAACTTACAGGTTTCTCTATTACACTGATTATTTTAGCACAGAAAATGAAAATATTTCTAAATTCCTTAATTCCATGACCTGCTTTCATATAGTGGTTATTACATGTAACATGATTAGTAGAAATGTATATAGGCATAAGTGCATGGCAGACACCTTGAAATCCCCAGAGGAAAAATGTGGATTGAGCACAAAGCGTTGTTTCATTTTATTTCTTTAGGACATGAGTATATCCTCCTGTTACAGTTCCTTGCTCTGGGCAGGCCTGGGTTAAAAAACCTGCTTGGAACTGAGCAAATGACATGGGTTTTTATACATTCATTATCAGAAAAAGTCACACAAAAGTAACTAACCCCATGACACCAAGCCTTTAGTAGATCACAGATCTAACAGACATCTTCTTTCAAAGTCCTGTGGGTAGTGCTATGTGTTTTAATGAGAGCCTGGAGTAAAAGACAAGCTCCCAAGCAAGTGCTCCCAAAGTTGTCTTTTCTTAAGTAAACACCCTCAGTTACTGCAAAGATTTTGCTGTCAGATGATGAATAAAGCAAACAGAAGGATGCTGGGAAGTGAGAAGGGGTGACAAGCCCAGCCAGATCAGGTGTGTGATCTGAGCCTGTACATTTACCTTTTTGTTTCAGCCTTTCCTTCCTTAAGTGTCTCTTTTCGCGGCTGCTGATCTTGGTCTGCCAAACTCCTACAACACAGAGCAAAGTTCATTTTTAAGCTAACAAAGAACTTCCTTCATTGTATTTACTGCTTAGCACCAAGGTAAACAGCTATCTGATAGTTTCTGATGCTGGTTGTAAAAGTGGCATCAGGGCAGCAAGTACTGCCCTGGTCTCATGCAGCATCTCCCTTCTTGCTGCCCCTGCAGAAATGTGTTACATAAATCCCCATCAAAACCTGTCTGTCATGTGTCCCGACTCATATAATTGCACATATTCTTCTGTCCTGTGTGTCGGCCTGATGTGACACCCCTTTCCCTCGGGGAAGATGCCACAGCAGGGCATCAACCACCTTGTATATCTGACAGTGGGGAGAAGTTAATGAAAATCTTAACCACTAAACAAGGCTTCAGTTTACTAGGTTCCTCAAGCCCTGAACATACCGTAGGACTTGATGTGTGTGATGATGACACCCTTTCTCACTCAGCTGGTTTCCACACACATTCATTCACACCTCTGGGGCCACATTCTGCCTCCATCCATACTCTCCATGACCCAAGAAGTCAGAGGAGGGACTGGCACAAATGGTTAGTAAAGGAAAAAACACAGGTCCTGTATTTGACCAAGACACTTTCTTTCCCTGAAGCATCTCCAAATAACACATGAAACATTTCATCTGGCTCATCCATTAAAAAAACTACACGTCCATTTGAAGATAGCCTCTGCTGTGTCCCCTTCTTACCCAGCAGCCTTGTAGGCACTCTGACACATGGCCCCAGGGAGGACTCTGGTCCAACAGCAGCAAGGGCTTCTCTTGCTCTCACCACCACACTAATCACATTATAATCTTTTAAGCCCAGAAAAGCTTAGAAATTGTTGTTTTCAATATGACCCTTGGTGGGGGGAGGCAGAGAAGGGCCCATGGGATGCAATGTATTTCCAATGAAATTCTATCTGCCTGAGCCTTGCTTGCTCTGCCAGATTTCCCTGCAGATCTGCTTGCAACCAAAGATCTTGGCTCTGCTCGTGGGCATGCTCGTGGTGCCTTTACCAGCCTCAGTCACGGGCACAGCAATATGCTGCCTGGGAAGACCCCAGCTCCAGCTGTGTATCAGCATGGCAGAGGCCACAGGATTAGAGGAAGAGCATGAAGACAGGACTCCACTGCACAGTGAGACTTTGACCACTTCAGAGATGCTTTCTCACCTGCAGATTTGCCACCCCTATGAACACAGCCAGGACCTGAGGAGTGTGGCAGGAAAGCACATGGCCCCTGTCTGTGTAGTTACATGTAATAAGGAGCAGGTGATAGAAACAACTCTCAAATTGGCAACTTTCCACAATAATGCAGAACACTAGAATAGTAGAGAAGACCTCCCTTTTGAAATATTTTATCCCATGTTATTATTTCCAATATGCATCACGTAACAGAAGAACTAGGTCTTTTGTTACCTTCCTCCTCTTGCAGTTTGTCTTTTTCCACAGAAAGCAGATCTTTTGGCACCTCTTTGTCTGAGCACTGGGTTTTCCTCTTCTTCTTAGGCTACAGTACACAGGAGATACATAGCAGAAAGATAAAAAAGGTATTTGCAACATTTCACCATGAAGAAATGTATCATGAAATCAGGGCAGTAGTTTTGAAATGGAGAACACTCATGGTACTCAGAGGGAGCAGGGGGTTGCTGGAGTCTTCAAGTGGGTGCAAAAATCTTCCTGAGCAGATTTTATTGCAAACTCCAAACCAATAAATGCTATCACTTTGAGCCTACAAATCTTACCTGCTAGATTAGAAAGCTCACATTTTAATCCAGGCACCTGCTCTATAGTAAGACTTGCGATCATCATTCCTAAGTCCAAATTTTCTTTCTGTGAAGGAGGAGAGACTAAAAATATTTACCCCCTTTAAAATCAGGAATGCTGAAATCAAGAGTTAGGACCCTGCTTAATGAAAAAAAGTAAAAACAACCAAACCCCAAAACCCATGGAACAGCCTATTTTTAGTGAAGGCAACTGTAGTTTGCACTAATCAGAAAGGGCACAGCAGTGGCCTAGGCCATCTGCATATAGCTTGTTGAAACAGCAGAGCTAACCTTAAGCCTTCAATTGTGAATACTATAGTTTAAATACAGTAGTTTTTGACTTTTCCAGTGTGGAAAACCCCTGCCAGGAACACAGTTCCCTGCCCAGGCTCAGGGGCTGCTCCTCACTTAGCATCACAGAATGGTTTAGAAGGGACCTCATTTAGTTCAACTCCCCTACCATGGGCAGGGACACCTTCCACTAGACCAGGTTGCTCAGAGCCCTATCCAGCCTGGCCTTGAACACCTCCAGAGATGGGGTACCCACAACTTCTCCGGGCAACTTGAAAGTTGCTATAAACACTTGGAAGTGTCTGTAAAGCACTGAGCTTTTCATCCACATCAGTACAAGTGCTCAATGCCCAAAATAAAACCCTTAAATAGACCCAAGGAAATGTTCCCTTTCAGAGCTGGAACTGCAATACAGGAAATCCCAGCTCCCGCTTCTGGGCTTGGACGATGAGACTGTCCCATCTGTGGTGGGACACAAGTGTGACTGTGCCAGAGAATTACTTGGTCTTATATTCCTAAGGCATCTCTTAAGTGCTCTAAAACCCAGGAAGAACAAATTACCTTAAAAAAGGCATCATTCCCTAACACAATTGTCTCTTGAAAGACAATACATAGACTCTAAAACTCTTGCTGGTACCTTGAGGAGCTTTTTCTCTCTGATGTTGACTGATGTGATAAGCTGGCCATTCACTGGAACCTAAAAGATGAATTAAAAAAATGCATTATGGAAATATACATATAAATACAATTATTTATAAACACCATTATTTTAATACCTTCCTTTAATACACATGATAGGCTGAAAGACGCAGCCAAATAACCCCCTGTACAAATCTGAGCTAGAATTTGTGGCCTTGTTCCAATCTGAGCAATTTATTCCACATTAATTACTGTTAGCTAAGCCTTTATGAATGTAAATCCAGAAACTCCACATAGATTTATTCCAAAGCAGACATATTTGTGGTTTATCCGAAGATTTGTCTAGGATCAAAGTTGTTTTTCAAATAGGGTAAGCCTGTCTTAAAAAAACAGCATAGACAGGAGCAGGCTTATTTTAATTCTTGTTTACCAGTTGGGGTGGACCTTATGTTCCCCCTCAAGTCTACTGACCAACTAAAAGAAGAGAATCATAGAATCAACCAGGTTGGAAGAGACCTCAAAGATCATTGAGTCCAACCCTACCGCAGTTA
>NW_008668003.1:28029-28303 GCF_000695815.1 Acanthisitta chloris
AGGTAGTTGTAGAGGGCGATAAGGTCTCCCCTGAGCCTCCTCTTCTCCAGGCTAAACACCCCCAGCTCCCTCAGCCTCTCCTCATAGCACTTATGCTCGAGTCCCTTCACCAGCCTCTTTGCTCTTCTCTGGACTCGCACCAGCTCTTCAATATCCTTCCTGAACTGAAGGGCCCAGAACTGAGCACAGTATTCAAGGTGTGGCCTCCAGCAGATCGATACTGCCCCCTCAACTTTGTGTCATCTGCACTGGGCCCAGCACTGACCCCTAGGGA
>NW_008668004.1:0-2370 GCF_000695815.1 Acanthisitta chloris
GGAGCTCGGCACCGTGTGCTGGCGAGCACAGCGCCCGGGACGGGCTGGCGAGGCAGGGCCTGCCTGCTCTGCGCCTCGGCTAGCCCATTCCCACTCATTCGCGCGGGTTTTCCATGCCCTTCTCTTGACAGCTGCTCCTGCCTCCGAGCAGGAGACTCGGGAGACAGCTTAGAGGCTTAGGGAGGAAAATTCTCTAACTTTAGCAAGTTTAGCAAGCTTTAGCTCTTGGGTTGTTAGGGCTGTCCGTGTCCTTGATGCTATCTGTTGGGTGCTTAGAGCTGAGGCTTTCTTTTCATTAGGACCCAGTGATAGGACAAGGAGCAGTGGCACAAGAAGTTCCACCTCAGCGTGAGAAAAAACTTCCTTCCGTTGAGGGTGTTACAGCACTGGACCAGGTGCCCAGGGAGGGTGTGGGGTCTCCCTCTCTGGACACATTGAAAACCCACCTGGATGTGTTCCTGTGTTACCTGCTCTAGGTGACCCTGCCTTAGAGGGTCTTCAGAGGTCTTTTCCAGCCCTAGCAGTTCTGTGATTCAGTGAGGCTGGGTCCTGCTTAGACCACAAGAGTTTGGAGAAGGGAGCTGTAACTCCCCCAGCACTGCAGTGCTCTGGCAGGTGTCTCTGTCAGGTACATCACACCGCTGTGCATGTCATGCCAGGGGTATGGGGAGCACTGAGAATAGCAGAGCCACAGAGCTAGCATGGTGTTGGGAGGAGAGTGCAGTTTGCATTGTGGCTCTTGAAGTTATTGTTCTCTGTGGAGCTGGCAGGTGTATAAAGCTGGGCAGGTTGGTCAGAAACCTTTGGTGGTTCTTGGAGGAAGCACACCCACTCCTCAAGTAAGCGTGCCCAACCTTCCCAGGAATATGCCTCCACTGTGCGGCGAGCAGTCCAGTCCGGGAATGTCAACCTGAAGGACAGGCTCACCATTGAGCTGCATGGTGAGTGAGCAGAGCATCTGAACCGTCTTCTGACTGCCTACAAGTGAAACTGTGCTACTTGCATGTGTTGTCCTGTGAAGTTTCTGCTGCCCAGGGATGTATTGCTCAGTGTGGCTGTTGTGTCCCCCACAGCGGATGGGCGCCACGGGATTGTCCGTGTGGACCGGGTGCCACTGGCAGCCAAGCTGGTGGATCTGCCCTGCATCATTGAGAGCTTAAAAACCATTGACAAGAAAACCTTCTACAAGACAGCAGATATTTGTCAGGTATGGGCTGTCCCTCTCACCTGCCCCAACAGCTTCATTGCTTGCTCCCTTCTCCAGGAAAACCCAGAGGCAAACCCACAGGAAAAACCACCCCAGGAAAAACCACTTTGGCAGTGGGTAACCCAGTGTAATGTGGCCAGTTTCTGTAATATCACAGTGTTAGCAGTTGAAAATTTCACATTCCACTTGGTGTTTAGAAATCTCATTCCTGAAATGTGAAATATGATTGTCCTTGTAACAACTTAACTGCTGCTCTGTCTAACTGAGCTGGGTGTGAAACAGTGTGTTTCTCATACAGTGTGCCTCTGGATCCCTTTAGCTCACAACAGGCAGTCAGTGTTCCTTTGCATCCTCACATCCTCAGTCAGTGCTTCTTTGCATCCTCATGTCCTTGTGTTATGATCAGCCTTGGTGTTTGTGTGGGGATTCCAGATGCTTGTTTGCACTGTGGATGGTGACCTCTACCCACCTTTGGAAGAGCAAACTGTGAGCACTGACCCCAAGGCAAACAAGAAGAAGGACAAGGACAGAGAGAAGAAATTCATATGGAACCATGGCAGTGAGTAGATGTTGTGCCAACCCCCTCCAAACTCCTCCGCCCCAGTATCCCACAGCTGTGCAGGGTGCTCACAGCTGCCAGGTACTGGCTGTGCTGCTGCTCCTTTCCAGGGCTGTCTGTGTTTCTGAAGAGATCTTCTCCCTTCTGACATGCACTTCTCTCACTGGGCCATCTGCTTGACACATGCAATCTGTTTCCTCTGTCACAGTCACTCTTCCCCTGAAAAACGTACGGAAAAGGCGATTTCGGAAGACAGCTAAGAAGAAGGTGAGTTGCTTCTCACGCAGATGCAATACCCAAGAGATAGGAAGGCAGAGACATTAGAGCTGTAACTGTCTATTGGTCCAGAAAACATCTGATTTTTTTTTTAACATTCCTTCACAAGTTTCCTTGCCCAAGATGAGCGTGAAGGGAGGGTAGTAGATTCAGTGCTTATTTGGGTGCTTCCTCCATGTTTTCCAAGATACTCCTGAGGGGAAAGTCCTGTGTGCAGAGTACTGCTGGACCTCATTCCTGTGGCTGCCTTACCATAGCACATCTCTTCCTGCTCATGGAGAAGAAAGGAAGGCAGGCTCACATGGAAATATTCCTTCACTCATTCCTG